>NC_000084.6:68062500-68362500 GCF_000001635.26 Mus musculus | reverse complement strand
CAAAATTGACCATATAATCAGTCACAAAGCAAGCCTCAGCAGAAACAACAACCCTTGTATCTTATCAGCCTACTATGGATTAAAACTGAAATTCAACAACAGAAAGCCTAAAAATTCACAGAAACTGAGCAATTCTCTACTGAGTGACCACTGGGTTGGGGAAAAAAGAAAAGAAGAAATTAAAGACTTTATAGGATTCAATGAAGATAAAGGTCCTATATACCCAAACTTATGGGACACAATGAAAGCAGTACTTTGAGGAAAATTCATAGCATTAAGTGCCTTCATAAAGAAATAAGAAAGATCTCATACTAGCAACTTAAAAGCACACATGATAGCTCTAGAACGAAAAGAAGGAAACACATTCAAGAGGAGTAGATGGCAGGAAATAATCAAACTCAGTGCTGAAATTAATACATTAGAAACAAAGAGATCAATACAAAGAATCAAGGAGAAAATATTGAATCTTTGAGAAAATCACCAAGATGGACAAACCTTTAGCCACACTAACTAAAAGGCACAGAGACAATATCCAAATCAACAAAATAAGAAATGAAACAGGGGCCAGGCAGTGGTGGTGCATGCCTTTAATCCCAGCATTTTGGAGGCAGAGGCAGGTGGGTTTCTGAGTTTGAGGCCAGCCTGGTCTACAGAGTGAGTTCTAGGACAGCCAGGGCTATACAGAGAAGCCCTGTCTCAAAAAACAAGAAAGAAAGAAAGAAAGAAAGAAAGAAAGAAAGAAAGAAAGAAAGAAAGAAAGAAAGAAAGAAAGAAAGAAAGGAAGGAAGGAAGGAAGGAAGGAAGGAAGGAAGGAAGGAAGGAAGGAAGGAAGGAAGGAAGGAAGGAAGGAAGGGGAGAGAGAGAGAGAGAGAGAAAGAGAGAGAGAAACAGGGGACATAACAACAGACACTGAGGAAATCAAAAGACTCACTGAGTCATATTTCAAAAGTCTGTACTCCACAAAATTAGAAAATCTAAATGAAATGTATGATTTTTCTTGATAGATACTACTTACCAAAGTTAAATTAGGATCAGGAAAACAATTTAAATAGATCTATAACCCCTAAAAAATAGAAGCAGTCATTAAAAGCTTCCCAAGCAAAAAAGCCCAAGGCTAGGTGGATTTAGTGCAGAAGTCTACCAGACTTTCAAAGAAGAGCTAATGCCAATACTCTTCAAACTATTCTACAAAACAGAAACAGAAGGATCATTGCCAAACTTATCCCATAAGGCCACGGTTACCTTAATATCTAAACCACACAAAGAATCAACAAAGAGAGTTACAGACTAATTTCCATATGAATATTTATGCAAAAATACTCAATAAAAATACTCACAAAACTTCAAGAATACATCAAAAACATCATCCACAATGATCAAGTCGGCTCCATTCCAAGAATTCAGGAATAGTTCAATATACAAAAATCCATCATTATAATCTAACATATAAATAAACTGAAAGGAAAAAAAACGGGACCATCTCATTAGATGATTAAAAAAAAAAACTTTCACAAAATTCAACACCCTTTCATGTTAAAAATCTTAGAGAGATCAGAAATACAAGGTGCATACCTAAACATAGTAAAGGCAATATGCACCAAGTCATAGGCAATATCAAATTAAATGGAGAGAAACCTAAAGCAATTCCACCAAAATCAGGGATAAGACATGGTCCACTCCCTCCCTATTTACCATAGTACTTGAAGTTCTAGCTAGAGTAATAAGACAACTAAAGGAAGTCGGCCATCACTGGAAAGAGAGGCCCATTGGACACGCAAACTTTATATGCCCCAGTACAGGGGAACGCCAGGGCCAAAAAAAAAAAAAAAAAAAAAAAAAAAAAAATGGGAATGGATGGGTAGGGAAGTGGGGGGGAGAATATGGGGGACTTTTGGGATAGCATTGGAAATGTAATTGAGGAAAATATGTAATAAAAAATATTTTAAAAAAACAACTAAAGGAGATCAAGGGGATATGAACTGGAAAGGAAAAAATTAAAGTATCACTATTCACAGATGATATGATAGTATACATAAGTGACCCCAAAAATTCTACCAGAGAATTCCTACAGCTGACTAACACCTTCAGCAAATTGGCTGGACACAAAATTAACTCAAAATATTCAGCCCTCCTTTATACCAATGATAAATGGGCCAAGAAAAAAATTAGGGAAGTAACACCCTTTACATAGCCACAAATAATATAAAAAATATCTTTGTGTAACTCTACCCAAGCGAGTGAGTAACCTGTATGAAAAGAACTTCAAATCTCTGAAGAAAGAGGTTGGAGGAGATATCAGAAGATGGAAAGATCTCCCAAGCTCATGGATCAGTAAGATTATCATAGTAGAATTGGCCATCTTACCAAAAGCCATCTACAGATTCAATCCAATTCTTATTAAAATTTCAACACAAATTTTATAGACCTGGAAAGAACAATTCTCAACTTGATATGGAAAAACAAAAAAATTCAAGATAACTGAAACAATCCTGTACAATAAAAGAACTTCTGGAGGTATCACCATCCCTGATCTCAGGCTGTACTACAGAGCAATAGTTATTTAAAAAAAAAAAAGCGGGGGGGGGGGGGGGGGGGGACATGGTATTGGCATAAAAACAGACAGGTTGATAAATGGAATAGAATTGAAGACCCAGATATAAACCTACATACCTAACAACACTTGATTTCTTTACAAAGAAGCCAAAACCATACAACGGGGGGAAAAAGAAAGCATCTTCAACAAATGGTGCTGGTCTAACTGGATATCTGCTGCATGTAGAAGAATGCAAATAGTTCTATATTTATTACCCAGCACAAAACTCAAGATCAAAGACATCAGCATAAAACCAGACACACTAAATCTAATAAAAGAGAAAGTGAGGAACTGCCTTGAATAAATTGGCATAGGATACAACTTCCTCAACAGAACCCTTAGCTCAAGTACTAAGAACAACAATGTCTTAGGGTTTTACTGCTGTGAACAGACAACATGATCAAGGTAACTCTGTTGTTGTTGTTGTTGTTGTTGTTGTTGTTGTTGCTGCTGCTGCTGCTGCTGCTGCTGCTGCTGCTGTTGCTGTTGCTGTTGCTGTTGCTGTTGCTGTTGCTGTTGCTGTTGTTGTTTGTCCCGTCCAGTAGGACTTAGTTATTCCGTGGGTCAAGGAGGACCAAGGCCTGCAAGAGAAATGGGTGGAGAAAGGGAAGCAAGACCAAGCAAAGAGTTGTCAAGGTCTGTTTATTGGAGGCTAAGAGCCTGGTTATAAGCACACAATGAGAAAAAAATAGGGAGGGGCCGAGGGGGTATAATAAAATACAGAGAAAGGGATGGACATCTGGGGCAGATGCTGATGGCAGGCATCTTGCAGCTTGTCTTGGAATGTTGGCCCTAAAACAGTCCCAGGCGGCCTTCAAACATTCTGCACTTTATCTTGGAGTGCCATAAACAGTCCCAGGCAGCAAATGGAGACATGGAGGAGGAGGGGAAGCTGGCTTTATCCAAGCAGTTCTAGGTACCAAGTGGAGACATGAAGGAGGGAGTGAAGCTGGCAGCCCCAGGCGCCAGGTGGAGACAATGAAGGAGGGGGTGACATAATTCCCATCAAAGGGTCAGCCGGATCTTCAGGGTGAGAGTTGTTGAGGGTCTAGTTTCCCAGAGTTTGGTCTCTCACAGTTGTTGTTGTTTGTTTGTTTGATTTTTGTTTTTGTTTTTGTTTTTGTTTTTGTTTTTGTTTTTTGAGACAGGGTTTCTCTATAATAGCCCTGGCTGTCCTGGAGCTCACTTTGTAGACCAGGCTGGCCTCAAACTCAGAAATCCGCCTGCCTCTGCCTCCCAAGTGCTGGGATTAAAGGTGTACGCCATCACTGCCCGGCAAGGCAACTCTTATAAGGACAACATTTGAGCCATTGGCGCTGGCTTACAGGTTCAGAGGTTCACTCCATTATCATCAAGGCAGTAGCATGGCAGCCTCCAGGCAGGCATGGCTCAAAAGGAGCTGACGGTTCTCCATCTTGTTCTGAAGGCAGACAGGATAATACTGGCTCTCATGTGGTTAGGAGGAGGAGGGTCTCATTGCCCACCCTCACAGTGACACACTTCCTCCAACAAAGCCACACCTACTCCAACAAGGCCACATCTCATAATAGTGCCACTCCCTGACCAAACATATCCAAACCACCACAATTAATAAATAGTACCTCATGGAACTGAAAAGCTTTTGTAAGGCAAATACCATCAATAGGACAAAACAGCAGCCTACAGAATGGGGAAAAAAATCTTCTATCTGACAGAGGAATATTATCCAAAATATATAAAGAACTCAAGAAATTAGACACCAACAAACCAAATAATCCAACTGGGGCCTGGACTCAGTCAGAGAAGATGCACCTAACTCTCCAAAGACTTGAGGCCCCAGGGAGTGCAGAGGTCTGGTGGGGTGGGGTGGGGGACATCATTTTGGAAACTGAGGAAGAAAGGGTGGGATGTGGAACAGTCAGAGGGTGGACCAGGAGGGGAATAAAGTCTGGACTGTAAAAAATAAAATAAAATAAAATAAAATAAAATAAAGAATAATTTTTTTAAATGAAAACAAAATAAAAATGGAATACAGATCTAAACAGAGAATGCTCAACAAAGGAATCTCGAATGGCTGGGAAACACTTTAAAAAATGTTCAACATCCTTAGTCATCAATGAAATGCAAATCAAAATGACTTTGGGATTCTGTCTTATACCTGTCCGAATGGCAAAGTTCAAAAACTCAAGTGACAGCACATGCTGGTGAGGATGTTGATCAAGAGAAACACTCCTCCCTTACTGGTGGAAGAGCAAACTTGTACAACCACTTTGGAAATCAGTTTGGCCATTTCTCAGAAAATTGGGAAATAGGTCTACCTCAAGACCCAGCTATACTATTCTTGGGCCTATACCCAAAAGATGCCATGCTATTCCACAAGGAAACTTGCTCAACTATGTTAATAGCAGCTTTATGTATAATAGCCAGGAACTAGAAACAACCCAGATGTCCCTCAACCGAAGAATAGATAAAGAAAAGGGGTTTATAGTTATACAATGGAATACTTACTAATACTTAGTAATATTCACCTATTCAAAACAAAGACATGTAGCCCTTATTTATCTAATTTGCTCTGACTTCCCTGCATGACATTCCTGCCCATGTATTTTAAGTGCTTTTATTCATGACTTTCTTCTGTTCTGTTACTATAGAAATTTCATTCGACTTAACTATGCTTACACGTGGCATTTGGTGCATTCTGACTCCTTCTCAGAGCACCCTTAGTCATATTTGACACTAGAACTATCTCTGTCTCCCTTTAAGATGAGAGCTGTGGTTTTCTAGTAACATTAGTTAGTCACCTTGTTTCTAGTATTTTATGACAGATGAGCTGGTGTTTATATTAAAACCTTAGAGATAAAAATTTTAAAACTCCTCTGCTAATTTCCAGCTTTTTTTCAGCCTACTCCTCACAAATATCTGAGAAACAAGATCCTTGATATTGTCTTCATGTTCAGCATTCAGTTTCAGCTATCCCTTTGGAACATTCACAAGGTCTTCAGACCATAAAGGTCTTAATTATCGGGGAGTTTAGGATCTTATGTTCCAAATAAAGATTCCAAATTATTTTTGCAAATTTCCAGGTGTTTCTCTTTGAGTCAGAAATCTCTTTTACTATTGTACTGAGGTGAGATTTTGACCAATGGAAAAAAAGGAGAATAAAGATAGTCTGATTAATAAATCATCATAAGGAATTTGTCTTTTTTTTATCATTTTTTAAGATAGAGAGATAACTAGTTAAAATGAAGTGTTTTTAATTCCTGTGTACAAAGTGTGTCAAAACAAATCTGACTTCCAGACCCAACTTGGATTTGCTTGACATCTCCTGGGAAATCCTCACTCCTGACGCCAGAGCTGCGCACTTGTAAAAGGGCACATGAAAACTTTCAAGCTGCACAGGTAGCATATCACACACGTGGCCATGACTGACTGCAAGTGCTAGAGCATCCCAGTAGGAAGGTAGAAAAGAGAACCCCGTATAAGATGCTCATGGAAACAACATGAGGAAACATTGTCAGTTAGATGACAGGTCAGTGGTGAAGGATTAGTTGGTTTCTGATTGGTAAGTCCTCTAATTAGAAACTAGCTGACAGCTGGTGTTATGTGATACATACCTGTAATCCCAGCACTGGGAAGGCAGAGAGAAGAGGATGGCCAGTTGGTAGCTAACCGGGGCCCTGGCTACATAAGGAGTTCCAGGCCAATATAAGCTACACAGCAAGAACCTTGTCTTAGGAGAGAGAGAGAAAAAAAAGTTAGCTAGCAGTTTATGATCTGTAAATTCTCTAGTTTCGTTGTGCTTTTCCAGTTAGTTTCAAGGAGCACCATCTACAACAACTCTGACCCAAGTTCCTGTCACCTGGGGAATTTAAGGCATTGGAAGATAAGTAGTGGGTACCTTCTAACCCTGCAAAAGGTCTGTTCTTGGCCTTGGAATTTACATCTATCCCTAGCTGGCTAAGATCACTTCTGATGCTCCATTTACACATCAACACAGAGTGCCCTGAAACTGAATAAGTGTCTCCAGTCCATTACCCAGGATCCCCAAACACTGGAGCCATGTTCCTCTCATAGCCTTCCACTTAAAGCTTTATTATTATTATTATTATTATTATTATTATTATTATTATTATTTAGTTAGACAGGGTCTGACTATGGATGGTGCTCTGGCTGGCCTGAAACTTGCTATATAGACCAGGATGGCTTTAAAAATCACAGGGATCCACTTATCCCTGCCTGTCAAGTTCTGGGATTAAAGGTCTGTCACACAATCTAGCCAACCTTTTCTTTTTTAACAGCACTGAGTGTAAGTGCTTATTGGGTTCACTGGACAACCCAGAGGGGCCTGAAGACAGAATACCAAAAATTGTTCAGCTAGAACATAACCTGCCAAATACAAGCGCACACTCAAACAAGGCAAGACCAAATATCCACGGTAAAGACATCACCAAACAACCTAACTGCGAAAGCCTATGTCCCCATTACAAAACCCAAAACAATAGGAGTAACCAAGGCAGTGCGTCTCCTCCAGAAATGAGTGCCTCTATCTTATAGCATTTCCTAAGAAAAGCAACTTGGCTCATGCACAAGACAATGATATCAAAATAGCAATTATAAATACGTTCACAGAACTCAAAAGAAAACAGGCGTGAGTTCCAAAAATGAAGACCACAGAAACACAAACAGCTAAAGGAAATAATGACAATAATTCAAGATATGGGAATAGAATTTAAGAAGAGACTATCTCAGAAAAGATGAGCAGAAATAAAGCTCGAAATGGAGATCTCAGGAGATCACAGGAAGCACCGAGGAACGCCTTACCAATAGAGAGTCAAATGGAAGAGGAAACATCAGGTCTTGGAGACAAGGTAGAGGAATTGTATCACCCATTCCAAGAAAACATTCAGTCAAAAAACAAAACAGAAATGAAACATGGAGCACTATAGCAAGACCAAACCTTGAAGTTATAAACATAAAAGGAAAAGAAATCCAGGCCAAAGGCACATAAAATATTTTCAACACAATTAAAGAAGAAACTTCCACAATTTAAGGAAAGAGATGGCGACCAAGGTGAGCAGAGCATAAAGAACACAGGACAGACAGGACAAGAACAGAAAGTCAGACAGGTGGTGATGGTGGCTGCCTTGAATCCCAGCACCTGAGAGGCAGAAGCAGGCAGACTGCTTGAGTTCAAGGCTAGCTTGATCCACAGAATGAGTTCCAGGACAGCCAGGGATACACAGAGCAATCCTGTCTTGAAAAAAAAAAAAATAGAAATTCCACATTCACATAATTTTCTTAACAATAACACATGACGTTCAGTGGAAACTTTTAATGACAGAAAGGCCTGAACTGATGTTTCACAATTCTTGAAAGACCGTAGATGCCATTCCATACCATTATACAAGCAAGACAATGAATCATGATTGAAAGAAAAACAGTCTGTGACTAAAACAGATTTAAGGAATTTCTGACCACGAAGCCAGATCTATTAAAGATACTAGAAGGAGTACTTCAGTTTTAAGAGGAAATTAAACACACCCAGGAGGGCACAAAGAATGAATAGTTCAAGAGCAGTGAATGAAAAGAGGGCTAAGAAGTAAATGCCACAACAACAAAATAATAAGAATTATTAAACATCTTTCAATAATAACTCTCACTATAAATGGCCTCCAGCCCCCCAGCAAAAGACATAGGCTAATAGATTAGAGTAGGAAATAAGATACATCTTTTGCTGCCTCCAAGAAACAGATCTCATCATCAATTACAGGTACCACCTTATGATACAGAGATGAGAAAGAGTATTCTCTTTGAATGGAACTGGGAAACAAGCAGACATAGGTACTCTAATATGTAACAAAACAGACTTCAATAAAACTAATCAGAAAACATAGGAAAGGACATTTCATACTCATTAAAGGTAAAATTCAACAACAGAATTTTTTACAACTCTAAACATTTAGGCACTAAAAATAAAGGCACCCAGTTTCATGAAAAGAAACACTATTGGGACAGAAACCAAAGATTAAACTCAAGACAGTAATAGTGATTTCAGTAACCAACTTTCACTAATTGACAGGCCATCCACACAAAAACTAAACAGAGAAATTTTGGACTTAAATGACACAATAAATCAAAAAGAGACAGCTACATAGCATCCAAACACTAACATACACTTTCTTCTCAAGTGCCCATGGAACTTGCTCCAGAATTGGCCATATACTAGACCACACAGCAAGTTTCAACAGATGAAGTAAAATTGAAACAACATTCTGCATTCTATCTGGCCACAAAAGAATAAACCTGGAGTTCAACAAAAGTGAAAGAGACAGAAAGTACACAAACTCATGGAAACTAAACAGTAACTAATGAGTGAAAACTGGGCAGAGAGAAAAATTTAAAAATAAATTAAAAGTTTTGAGAATTAAAAGAAAATGAAAACAGAATCTTCAGAAATCTATGGGATACAATGAAGACAGCCCTACAAGTAAAGAGTATACCACCAAGTGTCTAAATTTTAAGAAAAAGGCTTGAGAGATCTCACATTTCTAACTTAATTATATAGCAGTAGGCCTTGGGGGAAAAAACAATAATAAACAATACCAAAAAGTAGACAGGAAGAAATAATCAAAATGAGGGCTGGCGTTAATGAAATAATAACAAAAAATACAATGATTCAATGGAATAAAGAGTTAGTTCATTGAAAAGATTAATAAGATTGACAGACCTTTAGCCAAATTAATTAGAGAGAGAGAGAGACAGAGACAGAGAGAGAGACAGAGACAGAGAGAACTTTTAGGGAAAGAAAGAAAGATCCAAATTAGTAAAATCAGAACTGAACAGGGAAACAATGTTACAAGTTATCCACTCTACCACTTCCTGTTCAGCATGGAGCAGTAAGACAAGCCATAGCATACAAAGAACACAAGATGGAAAGGAGTTAAAGTATTTGTCGATGAGATGGTTCTGTACATAGAAGACCCCTTTTTCCTCAGAAAACCCTACTGCTGGCTAATGCTTTCAGCAAAGCAGCAGGATACAAAATTAACACACACAAATCAGTAGCCTTCCTAAAGAAATCAAAGAAACAATACCATTCACAATGGCCTCAAAAGAAAAAAACCTTTAAATAAATCTACCTAAGGATGTAAAAGACGTGTATAATACAAACTTTAAGACACTGAAGGGGAAAAAAAAGCTGAAGAAGATATCAGAAGATGGAAAGATTTCCCACGCTCCGGGACAGGTAGGATTGATATTGTGAAAATTTCCATTCTACAAATAGCAATCTACATCTTCAATGAAATCCCCTTTCGAACTCCAAGGCAGTTCTTCACAGAAATTGGAAGGAAAAGAAAAAGCTAAAGTTGTTTGATCAAAACAGCCCACACAATTCTGAACAATCAAAACACTGTTGTATCGCCACCCTGAATTTCACATTTTACTATAAAAACCGTACTAATAAAAACAGTCTATGTCTGGCATACAGGCAGACACATTTAACAATGGAACAGAATTGAGAGAATAGTCCATGCACCCATAGCAACGTGACTCGTGACAAAGCCACCAACTATACACACTGCAGAAAGGAGAGCTTTGACAACAAATGGTGTTCGTCAAACTGGGTGGCCGGGTGTAGGAAAATGCAAATAGATCTTTATCTCTCTCCTCGCACAAACTCAATTCCAAACAGATAAAGGATCTCAATCTAAAATCCAGTATTCTAACATCTAAGAGAGGAGAAAGGCGGGAATAGTCTTGAATATATAAGCACGGAAAAAGAATTTCTGAACAGGACCCAGTAACCGTTAAGAACTATTGACAAATGAAAACCATATGACACTGGAAAGCTTCTGTAGAGCAAAAGACAGCATCATTCAAGTGAAGAGGTGGCCTCCAGAATGGGAAATAAATCTTTATGCCCTATAAACGCAACAAGGGATTAATGTCTAAAGCATACAAAAGAACTCAAGACACTAGACATCCAGGAAACAAACAATCCGATTTTAAAATGGGGCATGGAGCGAAGTGGAGGCTTCTCAAAAGAGGAAAACAAATGACTGGGACACATGTTCAAGATGTCCAACATCCTTAGCCATCAAGTTGGTGCAAATTAAAACTGTTTTGAGTTTCCTCTTAGCCCCAGTCAGAGTGTTAAGGTCATAAAGACATCACAGCAAATGCTGGCATAGATATAGAGAATAGGGAACTCTTGTTCACTGCTGGTGGGAGCATAAACTGCTGCTACTACTGCAGAAATTAGTGTGAAGTTTCCTTAAAAAGTTAGAAATAAATCTACCAAAGAAACCACTTACCACTCTTAGACATGTACCCAAAGGACTCTATATCCTACTGCGGAGAAACTTGCTCATTGCTACTCTGTTTACAGAGGCACTTCTTGCTCATCCGTGCTCACTACTGCTGTTTATAATATCCAGAAAATGGAAACAGCCTAGATACTCACCAGCTGAAGAATGGCTAACAAACGTGTGATATATTTACATAATGGAATTTAACTCAGCTGTTAAGGAAAAAAATGAAATTATGACCTTTCCAATAAATGGATGGAATTATAAGCAATCAACTCGAGTGAGGTAATGCAGACCCAGAAAGACAAACATCATATGCGGATGTTACTTTGACTCTTAAGTTACGTATTTTTCATTTGAAACACTCCTTTGTTAGAAAACAGGTAAGGGCCATTGGGAATGAATGGGATCTTTCAAGGGAGGAGAAATAGGGTATAGTGATATAAAGAAGGGGAAAAGACAAAAGGCTGGGAGGTGATGGTCTATTCCTTTAATCCCAGCATTCAGGAGGCAGAGGGAGATGGATCTCTGGGAGTTCACGGCCAGCCTGATCTACAGGGAAACTTCCAGGACAGCCAGAGCTATACAGAGAAACCTTGTCTCAATGCCCTGTCCCAAACAGGAGGAGATAGAAACAATGGAAGGAGGTGGATTAAATGATTAAATGGGGAAGTGTGGTAGCAGAGGGAATATGGGAAGGGAGAACTAACACTAAATGCCTTTTGAAAACGTACAGAAACGTACTGTGTAGGAGTTCTATAAACTACCTAAATATATAAAAGTTTAAATAATAATGTTTACATAAGATACCATACAGCAGGGAAACAATACCCAACTAGGCACCCCATGATAGCAAATAAGAACTCCAGTACCAAGAATGGGTTACCTCCTTTGGAGCTGGTAGCCATTTTGGTCCCATTGACCTCTCCAAACATTATATAGGCTATGGCCATTGCTCCAGAACCACACACTCGAGTCATAAAAGAGCCACTACCATGGTACGGCTGCCCTCAGAGCCCTCCTGATGTCATTATTATTCTCGCCTAATCCACGTCCCCTCCTGTCATTCATAAATACTGGGGAGATTCTGGAGAAGCTGTGCTAGCATCCCTAGCAAAGGGGGCTGGGGCAAGCAATAAAAATAGTGCCTGTGGGCATGTTGCTCAGTAGTGACTCTGAACAGGTAACCACTAGGATCCCCTCGTACGGAGTCCAGAGCTAAGTGACCGGTGTAGATTCTGGACAACCACAATCTCTATCAGGCTTGATACAGCCACTGTCAGCACTTTTTTTTTTAACCAGTAAATCTTACCTGGAATTCCCTATACCCATTCCCCCTGCTACACCTGCGCACACCCATAGACCCGCACAAGTAAGGCCAGACAGGGCAGCATAGAACTCAGCTGGCACCATGTAGCGAACAACCGGAAGCCAACATCGGCAAAGACAAGCAATGACTTAAAACAAAACAAAAGATGTGATGACTTTTCAAAACTCGTATGCTTTAACTCAGAGACAAGTATCTGTCGGGAGTATGATTGCAAAGAAGTTGCTTAACCTCCAGGTAAAACTGAGTAATATTTATCTACTTTTTAAGGTGGGTAGAGAACTGAGTTAGTCCTTCTAAAGTGCATTGCAAAAGTACACTCATAACATTCTGAGAACCTTTCAAGCAATGAGAGATAAAGAATTCTCACCTGGGGCTACTTGAGTTTACCAACTGGTGGAGGGCTGGGTGCAAGGCAGAACCAAAAAACCTGTTCACTGCCACCTACTGGCGTGAAAGAGTTTGACAATTAACTTTGTAAGCGTGTTTTACTGCAGAGTTGAAAGGATGCCTCTGGCCAGGGACCCCCCAAGACTACAAACTGTGGGCTCATCTCCTTTGGCTCGATTATGCTCTATTGTTGAATTAGCTGTTTTCTGAACAAGACCAAAGACTGAGCAAGGTGGCAGAGCAAGACATATCTCCACCACCTACTTGGCATCAGCACAGATTCCTACCGTAGGCGTGACTACCAGTTTGTAAGTAGAATCCAGGTGAGAAGGAAATATACACCAAGCAGCCTCCTGCCTTATCGTTGCTCAAGGGTGCAGACCATACCCTGCCAGATCGAAGCCACCTCCAAAAGCCAATACTCCAAAGATGCAATTTCCGTACAAGGAATTGAGTGGACAAATTCAAGTACCTATCTGCACTTCTACAGAAATGGGTTAGAGCTATAAAATGAGAGGGTTGTAAGAGGGAAAAGACATCAAGGAACTAGAACTTGGAATGAATTTCTGAAGTTGGAAGGTCACAGGGTGGACTGACAAAGAAGCTAGACAGAGACAGCCACCCCGCAAGGTACACAAGCAATCGCTGGTGGCGAGTGTTGGAAGTCAGGGTAGAAAGGAGAAAACAGGTACCAATCTACAAAATGTGGCATAGCCTTCACTACTATGTCTCACGAAATGCACACAGTAATGCAGAACCATGCCTCTGGGTACCAGCATGAGTGACAGCTAAGCTCCAAGAGTACCACAGCAATGCCCTTGTGCTGGCCCAGAGGAGTATGCCCAGTCCATTAGCCTGGTTTCAGTCTAAGCATCCTTTGAGTAAAGTCCTTTGAGGGTACCCACCCATTCTCAGACTGTTACTCGACCATCATGCTTCGCTCTAAAGGGCTGCGAGGAAGCCCGTGCAATACTGAGTCAAGCACACCAGTCTTTCATTCACAGGCATTAATGTAGAACTGAGACTCACCCGTCTCTTGATGGAAGGAACTCATACACAAAGGAAAGAGCATGGAATCAACTGATCGGGACTCGTGGGAACTTGCAGAGATCTGGGAGCCTGGGGGAGTCTGACCTTAGTCCTCAGCACATATGTCATGGCTGCGTAGCGTGCTGTTGTTGTGGAGATCCTAACAGTTGAAGCAGGGGACTGTCCCTGACTCTTTTGCCCACTTGTGGGACCCTTTCCTTCCTACTAGGTTGCCTTTCCAGCCTCGATAGGATGGTATGTGCCTGGTCTTGCTGCTATGCTGTTTGGTTGATGTCTCTGGGAGGGCTGCTCTTCTCTAAGGGGAGGAGGCAGGAAGGTGGATCTGGGGAAGAGGAGAGGCATACGGGGCAGGGGAGGCTGGGAGGAGGAGAAGGAGGGGAAACTGCAGTCTGGATGCAATATATGGGAGAAGTCTTTTTAAAAGGAGGGAGAATCGCAAATAAAATAATTGCTTTTGAAAAAGCAAGCATTGAGAGTAACAAGCCTGGATTTGTTTTAACTGGGGGATGGGGGGATGGGGGGGTGGGGGGGAATAGAAAGTGCATCCATGCATTGAAAAATAAATAGGAGGCTATGAAACAGAAACAACAAGCAACAGAAGTCATATAAATGCAGCAGATTTACGAGTTTAAAATTCAACGCAAAAGTGATTGTATACGCTTGACATCCTAGCACTTGAGAGACTGAAGCTGAAACTAGTCCAGCTTACATAGTGGGCCCTAGTCTCAGTTGACAAAAGAGAGAGTAGTCTTTCAGAAAATGAAGAGAGAGAGAGAGAGAGAGAGAGAGAGAGAGAGAGAGAGAGAGAGAGAGAATGAATGAATCAGTACAATCAACCAACACAGAAATGGAAAAGAGAATATAAAAGTAGCCAAAGAAGAGAAATAATTCCCATCACAAAATACTTTCTATGACAAAGCTGGCATTGCTGACTGTCCCATCTTCTTTTATAGCCTGTGATTCCATCCTGGTACAGAGCTTGAGCCATGAATTAGCCTTAAGATGATAAAAGCATGACTACCTTACAGGACCTGGTGAGGTCCACACCAGTCAGGAAATGCTTACCTCCAGACTTCTTTGCTACAAAAGAGGGGTATACTTTCCTCTCTGATCTATCCCAGACTGTAGAATTCCTATGTATATAATGGACCAAATTCTAACTCTATCTAATGTGACTGTCGTTCTGTCATTAACCACATGCGGTTAAGTGAAAATATAAAATCCAGGTCGTCAGTCACACTGGTCTCATTGTGAATGTCTAATTGCTGCGTGTGGTTGGGGTTCCTCTAACATGCAAAGCAGAGATGAGCCATTTATGTGACTTCTGAGAGCACCTGCCCTACCTAATAAGTCACTCCCACAAAGGTTCCAATGTTCTCACAAAGAACACTTAAAAACCACTCTCCGAAATAGCAGAATAGACCACAGCTAACAACGGGGATTCACTGACAAAAGGCCATCTGACTCACAGGAGCATGAACAAGATGATCTCTGAAGATCTGCAAAATGAGAAACTCAAGTCGGGTGTAGAGGAGTCCAATGTCATTGTTGTGGAGGATGACTGAAAACGTAACAGCCAGTCTGGAGATGCTTGCAGGCAAACACTGACAGTATCAACTTGACCCACTCTCGAATTACCTACGAAGCCTGTCTCAATGTGGAACTTTCGAGACCAGTTTGGCCTATAGGCATGTCCTGTGTGAGGGAGTTTTTATTTGGGTTCATCAAGGTGGGGAAGACACACCCTGAATGTGGGAAGCCCCAGTTCACAGACTGGGCCTGTACTGAGTGAAACAGAGAAATGGAGTTGAACACTAGTGTGCATTCATCCATTCTTCTCTGCTCTTGACTATGCATGCAACTCACTTCAAGTTCCGGCCATCTTGATTCCCATACAATGGTGCACTGTTAGCTAGGGTTGTAAGCCCATTAAACCCTTTCTCACCTAAGTAGCTTTTGTCAGAATATGTTATCACAACAAGGCACTGAACTAGGACAGTGTGGGGGGGTGTGAGAGAGAGAGAGAGTTTATAATACAATGAAGTATTATTCAACCATGTAGAAGAATGAAGTTCTGTCCTTTATACCAAAATGGATGGCCTGTGAGATCACTACACTAAGCGAGATAAACCACACACAGAAAAACAAGTCCTTATGTTCTCTCACACGTGAAAGGTTAAAATAATAAGCCAACCTGAATAGTATAGTGATTACTAGAGGCCAAGGAGCAGAAAGAGTGGGTGAAAGTTGAGCTAATTTGAGTGTCTATTGTACGCAAATGGAGATACCGCACTGAACCATACTAATGTGTACAACTAGTATATGTTAATCAGAGGGTGTTTTTATTTGCTGAGTCAAAAATCATCAAAATGTATGAGGTCACTCGGAGAAAAATTAGATCTAAAAAAAAGTAAGATTGCTAGAGATACAGACTCAGGACGAGCCTAAATGTGGGACATGGAAAAGAAACAGACAAGGCTGGGATGCTTGCACAGAGAAGAGGGGTAGTAATCAGGATAGGGAATATTAGAGAAGCCAAGAAAAGAAGTTTTCAGAGGAGACCATCGTTGCAAATGAGGTGAGATGCTCAGAGACAGAGAAGACTGCTGAGTTGGTGAGCAGCACTCATTGGTGTGGCAAAGGTAAAAGAAAACTAAATGGGCAAGATAGTGCCAAAGAGAAGCACAGTGCTTTAAAACGCCTTGAAAAGGCTTTAAAAAGCCACCAAAGTTGTGTCGCAAAGATCCCTAAGTCTACTTCTCAATGTTCATGTGTTTCCAGTTACATGGTGCTAACAGATATCAAGACGTGCTCAAGTGTCAAGTTACAGGGAAGGGGGGAGGGAGGACGGCACTTACAGGCTAAGCTGACCTTCCTTCCCCCTGCCACTGTGCACAGAGAGTCTTATCATCACCATGTAAGAAGGCAAATAGGAAAAATAAACATCTGGTCATGTCTTTTCTTTAGAACCGAGATTGAAAGGCTTAACAACGTTTATTTGTTCTTCAGTAACAGTGGTAATGCAATGGGGGGGGGGGGGGAGAAAGGAAGGAGGAGGAGGAGGAAGAGGAAGGAAGGAAGGAAGGAAGGACATAGAGAATGGAAAAGCACACAACAACAAGTCCCAGTGTGAAAGATATCAAAAATAGATATTTTTGTATGCACAAAGGAGTAAGAACATGATATAGGGAGACAGTCTCAGGCCTGGCCATCCTGGGCTTGAGTTTCTCATACGAGATCTCCTGATTTAGTGAGTATCTTACTGAAACATGGCACCTTTAACACAACTGACTTCCAGTTCTCTCCATCCCTGCCACATAACATGGCCCCGGCCCTGGCTCTCACCAGGTCCCCTAGTTTCTGGTCACAGAAAGTAAATTGCTTAACATGACTATTGCTGTGATGAAACTCCTCCATGACCATGGCGAGTTGGGGAGGAAAGGATTTATTTGGCTCACACTTCCATATCACTTTCATTATTAAAGAAAGTGAAGCCAGGAAAGTAAAGGAAAGGCAGGGACCTGGAGGCAGGAGCTGAGGCAAAGGCCAAGGAGGGGTGCTGCTTCCTGGTTTGCTCCCCATGGCTTACCCACAGTGCAGTCTTGTAGAGGGATTTTCTCAATTGGGGTTCTCTCCTCTCAGATGACCCCTTGTTAACTTGACACAACACTTTTTAAGACATAGCCTTCAGGGGGTGGGGGTTCATCCCCAAGACCTCAGATTAATAAGTATCACAAATATGAAACATGTTACAAACTTAAAAGTCCCATATCATTTGCCAATTCAAATACTTTAAATTTTCTGTCTCTTTTAAAAATTATCTTGTAAATCTCCTTTTAAAAATCAAGATCTCTATTAAAATCCAATGTCTTTTAATGTGGGCTCCTATAAAATCATAAACAAGCTAAATATTTTCTTACTTCAAGAGGGAAGAACCAGGGCACAGTCGCAATCTGAAGAACACAAAACCACACTCCAACGGTGTAAATGATTCAATTTCCAGGATCTGGGATTCAGTCATCGTCTTCTGGGCTCTTCCAAGGGGCTTCTTGGGTCACTTCTTCAGCTCTGTCCTCTGATGCACACACAGCTTATCCTTTATGCTGAAGCCAGCTCCACCCCTCCCCTGCTGTCCTTGGCAGTCGTCCCATGGTACTTACATCTCCAAAATGCTGGGGTCTCTGCTGCTACTGGGCTGCTCCATCACCAACAGACTCTCTGGGCCTCTCACAGTACCTAGCCTCAGCTGCTTTTCATGACCCCTTCATGCCTTCAAAACCAGTACCACCTCAGTGACTCTTTACCAAATCGAGCGTCCAGTGTGAGATGCAACCTTGGCTGCCTCTGGAACACGGTGGCTGTGTGCAGACTCTCAGGAAGCACTTTCCAGAAGATTTCCTCTCAGTGACGCTGGTCTCTTCTTAATCACTTCTAACTTCTTACTAGTGACCAGCTGACCAGCATCAATTATACCAGTAAAGCAATTTTTTTTTCTTTTTTGGTTCTGATCTCTTGTCAACTACAGTCACTATTTCAGCCCTACGTAACCAGAACCACAGATTCTTAACTCAAACTACGCAACATCCCTGACAGATTTAAAAGACTCTCAGGCTCCCCCCCCCCCATGACCTATTTTTCTCCTATCACACTAATCTTCCAAGCTCCCTTAGAAAAGATCGACAAACTTTGAACACTCAATGGTTTTCATAGCCCAAGGTTCCAAAGTCCTTCTACAATCCTACCCCCCCCCCAAAAAAAATACCAATGTCAAATCAGTCACAAGAACACCTCAGAATCCTGATATCAATTTGTCTTAGTTAAGATTACTATTGCTGTGATGAGACACCATGACCCAGCGCAACTTGGGGAGGAAAGGGTTTATTTAGCTCACACTTCCACATCATCAGAAGAAATCAGGGGGCTGGAGAGATGGTTCCGCAGTTAAGAGCACTGACTGCTCTTCCAGAGGTCCTGAGTTCAATTCCCAGCAACCACATGGTGGCTCACAATGACCCGTAATGAGATCTGACGCCCTCTTCTGGAGTGTCTGAAGACAGCTACAGTGTACTCCTATAAATAATGATAAATAAATAATATTTAAAAAATAAATCAGGACAGGAAATCATGGAGGGCAGGATCCTGGAGGCAGGAGCTAATATAGAGGCCATGGATGGGTTCTGTTGACTGGCTTGCCAACAACCCAGTACTGTAGAGGCATTTTTCTCGATTAGGATTCTGTTTCAAGTTGACAGGAAATAGACCACAGATCTAGTCTCTTATTTCTGGCACAATTTAGTAATCTTATCCTCTCCCCTTGGCTGGAGTCAGATGGCTTTGCCGCTCCATGCTCCCCTTTCCTCTGTTTAACCTCAGTTCATTACACAGGCTTCCATAGTCATCTCTCGACACTTCACTAGATCTAATATGTCCTCTTTTTAACATGTGAAGGAAATTCTTAGTGAGAAAGGAGGAAACAACCAGACAGCTCTTAATTGTCTAGGAGCTCTTCTGAACTCGCCCTGAAACTGTGTTACCTGCCCCTGTGCAGCAATGCATCAAATGCTGCCTCCCAGATATGTAGGGCCATGCCATGTGAATTTATTAACTATATATAATGTATCCTTTTCACACACACACACACACACACACACACACACACACGATAATTATTCTTGGCCTTTCACTCCTTAAAATATATAATGACAATTTTGGTCACATGCCTGGCATCATGATACACATAGACACTGTTCTTGAATAGTGAATGTTCAGGCACATAGTATTTCCCTGGCCCACCTAGACATTCAGAGTGAAATTGAGTAAGAAAAGAAACTCACCTGTGTAAGCCAGGCATTAGATCTTGAGCAATCTGGTCCCTGAATAGCCAACTGTAAGAGACTCTGCTAATTTATTTTTAGCATAGTGTGATAGAAAAACAAGCAATAAACTGTTGTCATGTGACCTTGCTGATATTTGAGAACCAGCGTTTCTTAAAGTGGGCTCTTGGACTAATAGTTTTTGGAAGCTTGTTAAAAACCCAAAAGCCCAGCTGGGAATGCCAACACACACCTCAGGAGGCTAAGGTAGAATGTTGCCCTTGGCTCTTCTCCGATCGCCAGTACTTCCAGCCCCGTACTGAGCTTATAAATAAGTGATAGTTCCAGAATAATTATGTACTAGGACATAATTTTCAACAATATAGAGTCAAGTATAAAGCTTATTTTATTTGTAGGATTAATATAATTTCGAATATCTATACTAAAGGCAATAAATGCTGTCAAGTAAACTCACCAATGAACGTACATTCTCATTTTGTAATATCTACCAGAAAGTTTCCAGAAAGATGAAAAAAAAAAAAAAACCAACACTCCAAACCAAATCTCACAACTCCAAATGACCAATTCAAATGTATAGTTTAGTCCATCCATTTTATTAATTATATACATGTTTATTAGTACAAATTGAATCATCCTTCTACTTTACTAACAATTTCTTTGGACACATATTTTACAGCAAATACGTTTCCCACAGAGACATAAAGTTAACATACAATGTCACATGTTTCACATGCATGTCTATTCTTTTGCTAAGGGACCTTCATGCAAATGCATTTCCAACAGAAAACTAACATACAATGCCACATGTTTGGCAAGCATGTGTATTCTTTTTTGTTCTTGTTAAGGGGACTTCATTTTGAGGTTGGCTTATTTTCATAAATGTAACAAGTTACTACAGGCATATATTTTCCCAAACACAACAACAGTTGAACACAACAGTTGGGCTATATTGTTTACATAGAGATTAAAATGCAGTTGAGCCTGTTCTTAAATACCTTAATTGTAGTAAGTCATTTAAGCACCCAGAGAAGAGAATCAGACTAGTGACAGTTGGGTGTCCAGACAAGCAGTGTGACCACCAACATCAATGTCTTATTCTTCCCCTGTGATCAGGACTAGAGTCACTTTGCTTAAGATTACTCAAGGACTCTAGGCAGAAAATTCAACTTGGAAATTACAAACACCGCAAGCGCTTGCTCTGTACAGAGGAGAGGAAGCCTCAGACACCCCATATCCCAGTCACATCCACTGTGACAGTGGACTCGGATTCCTATAATGGCTACAATGTGAACTCGGCTTCCTATAATGGCTACAATGAGAACTTTTACTTCCTGCGTGTGAATATTCAGCAGCTATGAACAGGAAACATTTTGAAAGGTTAGAGGCTCTTTGCAAATCAGTTGCAAACAATCTGCTTGTTTTCCACTTTGTAAAGATTTGGACATCTCATTCACCTTACTGTTAACACCAGCACTATGGTTTTTGTTTTTGTTTTTCTTTGCTGAGCTTCTAAAGAGATCATTCTCATAAGCTAATTATGACACCATACTATAGAAAGTCCTTCTGCTCTTCCAATCTTCTGTAGACAGGACCCCTCTTACACCCACAGTTCACTGTGGGATGACCTGTATGTCCGCTGCCTTATTTACATTTCTCTTTCATTTGGAAGCAGCCTAGATGTCAAGTATCCAACCACAGAGAAAACACTAATTCCAGCATATTACTGCGAAACCGAACCTGTGAGCTGGAGGGACTCGTACCCTTTGCTTCAGATGAAGATCCCAAAAATAACAGCACTGGAACACAAGGGCGATTTTGTTTACATAGAGATTAAAATGCCGTCAAGCGTGTTCTTAAATACCTTAAAATAAAGGTCAGGATTTGTAGCAAGTCATTTTAGCACCCAGAGCAGAGAATTAAGACTCGTGATAGATAGCTGGGTGTCTGGACAAGCAGTGTGACCACCAAGATCAATGTCTTATTCTAACCCTATGATCTTCGCTGGGATCCAGAGGGCCACGTGGCTCTGTTGAGCACAGCAAGTCTCTTGGCATCCAAAACACTGCTCTGGCCACTGACACCTGTACCCTTCCTTCATGTGTGATCCCACCCATGTGAAATAGTTCTTTTAAATAACAAAAACAAACAAACAAACAAACAAAACCCATCCTGTATGTTTTTCAAATTTTACAAGAAGTTCTCCTTTTTTTTTTTTCAGGTAGTTTTTTTTTTTTTTTTTTTTTTTTGGCCATTCTGAGAGGTCAGCACAGAGGTGGAGCCTGGGGAGGAGGGAAAGGCACACAGCCAGTGTCAGGGTTGGTGCTTGAGCTTTCGTCCCTTTCCTCTACTCCAGACTGGAGAAAATGGCTTGTCTTTGCTGTGGACCGGGCCTTTGATGGTTGCTAGGGGCAGGTTGCTAGGGGCAGGTTGCTAGGGGCAGGTTAAGATGCTTCAAAGCATCCAATGTGGACTTTTCAGACACCAAGAACTGATAAATGATTATGTGTGAGAAAGCCATTCTAGTTTGACTCTGGGTGGCACATGCTAAATGGAGTGAGGGCGAGTTTGTACCTAGAGTCGCCATGTGACCGCCCCCAAATTTCTTGGAAACACTGAATTGAGTCAAAAAAAAAAAAAAAAAAAAAAAAAGACAGCGAGAGGCATGGAGGTTTTCACAAAACACGAAGCAAGGTGTTTAGCATAGAAGTTCTATGTCTGAGTAAGTCCAAAACTATGAAGGACAGGAGTTTAAGTAGTTAAAGTTGGTCCCCCCCAGACAATTCTGAATGCAAGCCATAGGGCCAGAAGTCTAGGATAGGGGAACTGTAGTAAAAAAATAAAAAATAATGGAATTCTCAAATAAGAAGGAGCCGGATGTCTCTCCATTCCTGAAAAGAATGTAAAAGGTGCATCCTGCAAACATGGACAGCAGCATGGAGAAAGCTAAACCAAACACAAAAGCCACTCATGGTGATATAAGCTTCCACAGTGGTTTGTACAATGACAGCTCACCCAGGAGATTATGCATCTCCTCAGGTCACTTACCAAGTCAGGCAGAGCATGGTGAAACCTCCTAAAAATGGAATGGGGAGCAGAGAGTGAGCAAGGAATAAGAAAATAATAATAATAATTTAAAAAAACACACAAATTGTCACAGACCATTTCCACCACGGAGACAATTCACATGTGCATACCTCGGACACACAATAACCAAACGGAGCTGCAAAGGGGGCGAGGAACAATACATCTGAGAGCCTTAGCAGCCTTGCTCATGCCTTGGCTGAACCTAATTGACTGAGAGACGAGAGCCACTGAGAGAGGAAGGCGTTTAATACCCGCCAAGGAGCCTACAAGGTCGCCGGAATCCGTGACAACAGACGATCTCCTTAAAGGTCCTCCGCATCTCTTGGCTGCGGAGGGCGTAGATGAGAGGATCGATCACGGAGTTGCACATGATGAGTATAAGGTACATGTTGAAGTAAGACATAAAGCAAGAGCAGTAGACGTTCTGAGGGCAGG
Organism: Mus musculus; assembly: GCF_000001635.26. Lineage (NCBI taxonomy): Eukaryota > Metazoa > Chordata > Mammalia > Rodentia > Muridae > Mus > Mus musculus. The sequence continues at coordinate 68,339,499 of NC_000084.6, read as the reverse complement.
AGATCATTAAGATAAGGTGAAGAAAGAAGGGAGACCAGCAGACAATGAAAATCCCCAGTAGCATGGTGAGGGTAATAGCCCCCTTCATGCTGGTCCTTTGCCTCACGGAGTTGTATCTGGGGGAAGCTGCTATCCGCTTGACATGGTTCCGGGCCAGGAGGAACATGTGTATATACAGAGACACCATGAAGAACAGCATGGTGAAGAACATGGAGATGAGGCAAATGATCACATACTTGGACTCATAGTAGATGATGAAAACAATGCCGCAGCTTATGCAGAAGGTCCAGATGCAGGCGATGATCACCCCCGAGCGCCTCGCGGTCATGATGTGGTGGTAGCGCAAGGCATAGAAGATGGTGATGTACCTGTCCACCGCAATGGCCAGCAAACTGCACATCGAGGCCACCACAGAGATGCAGATCATGGAGTCGAACACGTTGTCGATGTGTCGCACAAAGGTGTCGGCTATCACCAGGTGTTTATTATTTAGCAAGTATATGGTGACAGTCTCCCAGGCATTGGACATGCTCACCAGCATGTCGGCCACGGCTAAGCTGCCCACAAAGAAGTACATGGGTGAGTGCAGGTTTTTGTTCTTTACTATGGCCCCAATGACCAGGATGTTCTCTAAGAGGCTGACGAGACCCAGGGTCAGGAACACCTCCACGGCAATGCCCATTTCTTCACAGGCCAAAGACTTGTTCTTGACATTTGATCCTAAAATGCCATCCTCTGAGGCGTTCAGGGTAAGATTCAATACAGTCAGGGTGGAGGAGGAGTTCATTGCTGGAAGAGAATGCCCCCACTTCTTGGCATCGGATTTACTGTAAGACAGGTTTGTTTGCCGTTGTTATTATGATCTCAAGAACATAAGCGTATACCACAGCACAGAGTGTGCCTACCGTACCAAAACCAAGTGCATCTACGGAAATGGCTGGATAGACACAGGTATACTGGGGTCGTGACCCTGCTTGGCCTCGGGGCCCCTCGTGCCTCAAATTCTGTCCCTCTAATACAAGCCTGGTGTCTTCACAGGCTTCTTCCACTTACTCACATTCTGTCACGCTCGGCTTACAGTGTTTCTGTGAAGCTTCCATTTTTATGCAAAGTACAACTTCTCTTTTCATGTCTGATTTTTTTGACACCTAAGTTCTCAGAGGATCTCCTGAACCCTATCCAAACTCCATCAAAGGTCCCAGGCAGTCTCCAGATTTTCACATTATTGGGCGACTGCATCATATTTTGCTCAAGTGAGCCCAGATTGCTGGAGAACATATAAACACTCCATTAAGGAAGACAGATTTGTCTGTGTTCTTATCATTAACCAGGACTCTCCTCGAATCCTCAATTCATGCTCTCTGGTGTCATGAAGGACTGGAGCAAAGGGGTGGCTTAGCTTGAACATAAACCCAAAGTTACCACCTCCAATAGATAAGCTTACTTTGCAGTACGTTAAGTAGAGAAAAACAACAGTACTCTCCCCTCAATAAATATTTTCCTTGAATTCTGAATGGTCTGAATTTCACTGAGTCTGAATGCTATTTTTAAAAGTTCCACACGAGCACAGTGTGAGGAAATAATTATGAAATGTTAGAACAAAACACATTCAGAGAGCCATCGTATTAGCAATGAGGTAGAACTATCAGATTGTAATCATTTGCAATACATTTACACTTCAGAGGTATAGATAGACCCATTCTACTGTTGCATTAACCACACCATCCAGCTGCCTTAAAAAAATTAAAAAATCTCAAAGCACAAGCTGGCTCACCCATTCTGCTCTGCTCCGCGCAAAGGTAAGCATGATTCTTCACGGGTTCCAGGCGGTTTCTGGGAGTTGAATCTTCTGTTTACCGGGCTCTGGTCTTGCATCCGAGCCAGGAGCCCTCACTGGACGCTTCGCTCTGCCTGGGCACCTGATGTCCACCTAGGCGGACCTCGGCGAGAGAGTAGGGCCATTGCCAGGGCGCAGTCTCCTCCCGACCTAAACTAGCACCTCACCACTCGGCTTTTAAACAGCCTCCACCCGCCCATATCGCCGCCTCTCGGACTTCAGAGTTCTCCAGCAACTTTGCAGTCACCAGCTTGGGAGCCTAGGAGTTGTGTGTGCAGTGCCACCTAGTGGTCCACCACTAGGTTGTTGCAACGCACAGCCTTTAGCTCTGAGGTGCTTCCAATTTAACAAATCTTTTCCCTTCGGTGCGCACAGATGGATTTTTCCAGTTGATGATTCTTTATCTTCCCCCACCCCCCGCCCCGCCACTTTCTTCTAACTCGCTGATTAAAATTCTGCCCAGTTCAATGACTTGATCTGCCCTGTTCTTTGTCTTTCCGCTACAGTGGCTCACCGGTGTGCCTGATACTTCTTTGGAAAAGCCAGAGCCTAGAAGATCTACTGAGATTTGGACACACTCACACACCGAGAGACAGAGACAGACAGAGACAAGGAAACAGAGAGACTGGAGGAAAAGGGATAGACAGAAAATGCAGGTTTGGGGGGGGGGCGGGTATCATGTCACAGGGAGAGACAATCTGAAATCTGTGACGGGGTTTCTTAACTTCAGACTAATCCTCTGTACTGCAAAAGAGACCGGCTGGCAGAAAACACCCTACAATCTAAGTATTATCCAGAGTCCCCATCTCCAAGATCAGGGAGGGATCTGCAAAAGATGCGGGCTTCACAATAAAGTGCTGAAAGTGGAGTCTTCACAAAAGCCAGTTATCTGCCCCACCTCCACCCCCACCCCAGGCATGGTGGGGTTGATCTGTGAGTGCAATATAAAGGTGCTGGGTGGAGATGCACTGAACTGTTTTTTCTTAATTTTTTTTTAACTACAGCAAGTGACTGCTTTTGTTATTCCCGGATGAGAGAGAGGGTGGGGTGAGGGAGAGGGAAGAGAGGGGAGAGGAGGAGGGGAAGAGGGGTAAGAGGGGGAGGGGAGGGGAGGAGGAGGGAATACAGCAAGATCAAGTTTCTAACTTTGGGAAGCATAGGATTTGAAGGCTGGCAGCCCACCTGAGGAACCCTGCTCCAGGAATGGTTCCTTCCTTCAAGATGCTATAGACGCTTCAAGATTTCAGCTTTAAAACACGCATGGTCATATACCTCCAGAATCGTTTGTTTGGTTGGTTTGGGGGGTGTGGGTTGGTTTTTTTTTTTTTCCTCAAGATTGCTTTGGCTATCCAGGATCTCTGTACGCTCATGTTTGTTGGTTGGTTGGTTGGTTGGTTGTAATTTTGTGAAGTGTATTATTGGAAGGAAATTGGATGGAAATTGCAATGAATCTGCAGATTGATTTTGGTATTATAGCCATTTTCACAATATGCTGATCCATCTTCTAGTGTCTTCGACTTTTTTCTTCAGTGGTTTTAAATGTTTCATTGCATAGACCTTTTACTTCCTTGCTTAGGTATATTTTTAGTCTGTTGCAAATGGAATTGCTTCCCAGGTCTCTTTATGGGATGCGTTTTACTGTTATACAGGACGGCTGCTGGGTCTGATATGTTAATTCCATACACTCTCACTTTGCTGTGTTTTTTTCTGGATCCAAACTCTTTAGGATCTCTTACATATACAAGTGCATCAGTTACAAACAGGATAATTTGATTTCTCCCTTAAAAAAAAAAACAGGCAGTGGTGGCACATGTCTTTAATCCCAACACTTGGGAGGCAGAGGCAGGCAGATTTCTGCGTTCAAGGCCATCCTGGTCTACAAAGTGAGTTCCAGGACAGCCAGGGCTACATAGAGAAACCCTGTCTTGAAAAACAAAACAAAACAAAACAAAAACAAACAAACAAACAAACAAACAAATTTGTATCAAAGGCTGGAGAGATGGCTCAGTGGTTAAGAGCACTCACTGGCTTTTCTTTCTTTTTTTTATTATTTTTATTAGATGTTTTCTTCATTTACATTTCAAATGCTATCCCAAAAGTCCCCTATACCCTCCCCCCCGCCCTGCTCCCATACCCACTCACTCCCACTTGTTGGCCCTGGCATTCCCCTGTACTGGGGCATATAGTTTGCTAGACCAAGGGGCCTCTCTTCCCAATGATGGCCGACTAGGCCATCTTCTGCTACATATGCAGCTAGAGACACCAGTTCTGGGGGTACTGGTTAGTTCATATTGTTGTTCCACTTATAGGGTTGCAGACCCCTTCAGCACTTGGGTATTTTTTCTAGCTCCTACATTGGGGGTCCTGTGTTCCATCCTAGAAATGACTGTGAGCATCCACTTCTGTATTTGAAAGGCACTGGCAAAGCCTCACAGGAGACAGCTATATCGGTCCTTTCAGCAAAATCTTGCTGGTGTATATAATAGTGTCTGCATTTGGTGGCTGGTTATGGGATGGACCCCTGGGTGGGGCAGTCTCTGGATGGTCCATCCTTTCGTCTTAGCTCCAAACTTTGTCTCTGTAAGAACTTCCATGGATATTTTATTCCCTATTCTAGGGAGGAATGAAGTATCCACGTGTTGGTCTTCCTTCTTGATTTTCTGTTTTAGAAGTAGTATCTAGGGTGTTCTATGTTTCTGGGCTAATATCCACTTATCAGTGAGTGCATATCAAGTGACTTCTTTTGTGATTGGGTTACCTCACTCAGGATGATATCCTCTAGACATCCATTTGCTCAAGAATTTCATAAATCATTGTTTTTAATAGCTGAGTAGTACTACATCTTGTAAATGTACCACATTTTCTGTATCCATTCCTTGGTTGAGGGACATCTGGGTTCTTTCCAGCTTCTGGCTATTATAAATAAGGTTGCTATGAACATAGTGGAGCATGTGTCCTTATTACCAGTTGGAACGTCTTCTGGGTATATGACCAGGAAAGATATTGCTGGATCTACCGGTAGTACTATGTCCAATTTTCTGAGGACCTGCCAGACTGATTTCCAGAGTGGTTGTACCAGTTTATAATCCCACCAGCAATGGAGGAGTGTTCCTCTTTCTCCACACTCTCGACAGCATCTGCTGTCACCTGAATTTTTGATCCTAGCCATTCTGACTAATGTGAGGTGGAATCTCAGGGTTGTTTTGATTTGCATTTCCCTGATGATTAAGTATGTTGAACATTCTTTCAAATGCTTCTCAGCCCTTCGGTATTCCTAAGCTGAGAATTCTTTGTTTAACTCTGTACCATATTTTTAATGGGACTATTTGAATTTCTGGAGTTTAGCTTCTTGAGCTCTTTGTATATATTGGATATTAGTCCACTATCAGATTTAGGACTTGTAAAAATTCCTTCCTAAACCCAGGCGTGGTGGCTCACTCCTTTAATCCCAGCACTCTGGAGGCAGAGGCAGACAGATTTCTGAGTTCGAGGCCAGCCTGGTCTACAAAGTGAGTTCCAGGACAGCCAGGGCTATACAGAGAAACCCTGTCTCAAAGGAAAAAAAAATCTTTCCCAATCTGTTGGTGGCCGTTTTGTCCTATTAACAGAATCTTTTTGCCCTAAAAAGGGTTTGCTTCTTTATGAGGTCCCATTTGTCGATTCTTGCTCTTACAAGCACAGGCCATTGCTGTTCTGTTTAGGAATTTTTCCCCTGTGCCCATATCTTCAAGGGTTTTCCCCACTTTCTCCTATATAATTTCAGTGTTTCTGGTTTTATGTGTAAGGTCTTTGATCCACTTAGACTTGAGCTTTGTACAAGGAGATAAGAATGGATCAACTCGCATTCTTCTACATGATAACTGCCAGTTGTGCCAGCACCATTTGTTGAAAATGCTGTCTTTTTTCCACTGGATGGTTTTAGCTCCCTTGTCAAAGATCAGGTGACCATTGATGGGTGGATTCATCTCTGGGTATTCAATTCTATTCCATTGATCTACCTGTGTGTCTCTGTACCAGTACCATGCAGTTTTTATCACAATTGCTCTGTAGTAAAGCTTAATGTCAGGCATAGTGATTCCACCAGAGGTTCTTTTATCCTTGAGAAGACTTTTTGCTATCCTAGGTTCTTTGTTATTCCAGATTAATTTGCAAATTGCCCTTTCTAACTCAGTGAAGAATTGAGTTGGAATTTTGATGGGGATTGCATTGAATCTGTAGATTGTTTTTGGTAGGATAGCCAATTTTACTATATTAATCCTGCCAATCCATGAGCATGGGAGATCTTTCCATTTTCTGAGATCTTCTTCAATTTCTTTCTTCAGAGACTTGAAGTTCTTGTCATACAGACCTTTCACTTCCTTAGTTAGAGTCACACCAAAGTATTTTATATTATTTGTGACTATTGTGAAGGGTGCTGTTTCCCTAATTTCTTTCTCATCCTGTTTATCCTTTGTGTAGAAAAAGGCCACTGATTTGTTTGAGTTAATTTTATATCCAGCTACTGCGCTGAAGCTATTTATCAGGTTTAGGAGTTCTCTGGAGGAATTTTTAGGGTCACTTAAATATAATATCATATCATCCGCAAATAGTGATATTTTGACTTCTTTCTTTCCAATTTGTATCCATTTGACCTCCTTTTGTTGTCGAATTGCTCTGGCTAGGACTTCAAGTTCTATATTGAATAGGTAGGGAGGAAGTGGGCAGCCTTGTCTAGTCCCTGATTTTAGTGGGATTGCTTCCAACTTCTCTCCATTTACTTTGATGTTGGCTACCGGTTTGCTATAGATTGCTTTTTATCATGTTTAGGTATGAGCCTTGAATTCCAGATCTTTCCAAGACTTTTATCATGAATGGGTGTTGGATTTTGTCAAATGCTTTCTCTGCCTCTAATGAGATGATCATGTGATTTTTGTCTTTGAGTTTGTTTATATAATGGATTACATTGATGTATTTCTGTATATTAAACCATCCCTGCATCCCTGGGATGAAACCTACTTGATCACGATGGATGATCGTTTTGATGTGTTCTTGGATTCGGTTTGCGAGGATTTTATTGAGTATTTTTGCATCAATATTCATAAGGGAAATTGGTCTGAAGTTCTCTTTCTTTGTTGGATCTTTGTGTGGTTTAGGTATCAGAGTAATTGTGGCTTCATAGAGTGAATTGGGTAGAGTACCTTCTGTTTCTATTTTGTGGAATAGTTTGAGGAGAGTTGGAATTACGTCTTCTTTGAAGGTCTGATAGAATAAATAAACCCATCTGGTCCTGAGCTTTTTTTAGTTGGGAGAGTATTAATGACAGCTTCTCTTTCTTTAGGGGAAATGGGACTGTTAAGATCATTAATCTGTTCCTGATTTAAGTTTGGTACCTGGTATCTGTCTAGAAATTCGTCCATTTCATCCAGGTTCTCCAGTTTTGTTGAGTATAGCCTTTTGTAGAAGGATCTAATGGTGTTTTGGATTTCTTCAGGATCTGTTGTTATGTTTCCCTTTTCATTTCTGATTTTGTTAATTAGGATGCTGACCCTGTGCCCTCTAGGGTCAGGGTTTATCTATCTTGTTGATTTTCTCAAAGAACCAGCTCCTAGTTTGGTTGATTCTTTGAATAGTTCCTTTTGTTTCCACTTGGTTGATTTCAGCCCTAAGTTTGATTATTTCCTGCTGTCTACTCCTCTTGGGTGAATTTGCTTCCTTTCATTCTTGAGCTTCTAGGTGTGCTGTCAGACTGTTAGTGTATGCTCTCTCTAGTTTCTTCTTGGAGGCACTCAGGGGTATGAGTTTTCCTCTTAGGACTGCTTTCATTGTGTCCCATAAGTTTGGGTATGTTGTGGCTTCATTTTCATTAAACTCTAAAAAAATCTTTCATTTCTTTCTTATTTCTTCCTTGACCAAGGTATCATTGAGTAGAATGTTGTTAAGTTTCCAAGTAAATGTTGGCTTTCAATTATTTATGCTGTTATTGAAGATCAGCTTTAGTCCGTGGTGATCTGGTAGGATGCATGGGACAATTTCAATATTTTGTATCTGTTGAGGCCTGTTTTGTGACCAATTATATGGTCAACTTTGGAGGAGGTTCCATGAGGTGCTGAGAAGAAGGTATATCCTTTTATTTTAGGATAAAATGTTCTGTAGATATCTGTTAAATCCATTTGTTTCATAACTTCTGTTAGTGTCCATGTGTCTCTGTTTAGTTTCTGTTTCCAGGATCTGTCCATTGGTGAAAGTGGGGTGTTGAAGTCTCCCACTATTATTGTGTAAAGTGCAACGTTTGCTTTGAGTTTTACTAAAGTTTCTTTAATGAATGTGGCTGCCCTTCCATTTGGAGCATAGATATTTAGATTTGAGAGTTCATCTTGGTAGATTTTTACCTTTGATGAGTATGAAGTGCCCCTCCTTTTCTTTTTTTATAACCTTGGGTTGGAAGTCAATTTTATCAGATATTAGAATGGCTATTCCTGCTTGTTTCTTCGGACCATTTGCTTGAAAATTTGTTTTCCAGCCTTTTACTCTGAGGTAGTGTCTGTCTTTATCCTGAGGTGGGTTTCCTGTAAGCAGCAAAATGTTGGGTCTTGTTTGTGTAGCCAATCTGTTAGTCTATGTCTTTTTATTGGGGAATTGAGTCCATTGATGTTAAGAGAAATCAAAGAAAAGTAATTGTTGCTTCCTGTTGTTAAAGTGGGGAATCTGTCCTCGTGGCTGTCTTCTTTTAGTTTTGTTAAAGGGTTACTTTCTTGTTTTTTCTAGGGTGTAGTTTCCATCTTTGTGTTGGTGTTTTCCCTTTATTATCCTTTGAAGGGCTGGATTTGTGGAAAGATATTGTTTTGTCATGGAATACTTTGGTTTCTCAATCTATGGTAATTGAGAGTTTGGCTGGGTATAGTAGCCTGGGCTGGCATTTGTGTTCTCTTAGTGTCTGTATCTTAGTGTCCAGGATCTTCAGGCTTTCATAGTCTCTGATGAGAAGTCTGGAGTAATTCTAATAGGCCTGCCTTTATATGTTACTTGACCTTTTTCCCTTTCTGCTTTTATTATTCTGTCTTTATTTAGTGCATTTGTTGTTCTGATTATTATGTGTCGGGGGAATTTCTTTTCTGGTCCAGTCTATTTGGAGTTCTGTAGGCTTCTTGTATGTTCATTGGCATCTCTTTCTTTAGGCATGGGAAGTTTTCTTCTATAATTTTGTTGAAGATATTTACTGGCCCTTTAAGTTGAAAATCTTCATTCTCATCTATACCTATTATCCTTAGGTCTTCTCATTGTGTCCTGGATTTCCTGAATGTTTTGAGTTAGGATCATTTTGCATTTTCTTTGATTGTTGTGTCCATGTTCTCTATGGAATCTTCTGCACCTGAGATTCTCTCTTCCATCTCTTGTATTCTGTTGCTGATGCTCGCAACTATGGTTCCTGATTTCTTTCCTAGGGTTTCTATCTCCAGAGTTTTCTTCCTTTGGGTTTTCTTCATTGTTTCTTCTTCCATTTTTAGATCTTGGATGGTTTTGTTCAATTCCATCACCTGTTTGGTTGTGTTTTTCTGTAATTCTTTAAGGGATTTTTGTTGTTGTTGTTTCTTCTACCTGTTTAGCAGTGTTTGCCTATAGTTTTTTAAGGACTTCTACCTGTTTAGCAGTATTCTCCTGTATTTCTTTAAGTGAGTTATTAATACCCTTCTTAAAATCTTCTACCACCATCATGAGATATGATTTTAAATCCGTGCCTTGCTTTTCGGGTGTGTTGGGGTATCCAGGACTCATTGTGGTGGGCGTACTGGGTTCCGATGATGCCCAGTGTTCTTGGTTTCTGTTAGTAAGATTCTTACATTTGCTTTTCGCCATCTGTAAATCTCTGGTGTTAATGTTCAAGCTGTCTCTGGTTGGAGCTTGATCCTCCTGAGATTCTGTTAGCCTCTGTCAACACTCCTGGGAGTCCAACTCTCACCTGAGTTCCAGTGATCAGAGCACTCTCTGCAGGCAAGCTCTCCTCTTGCAGGGCAGGTGTCCAGCAGTCTGGAGCTCTGATCCACCTCCTGAGTTCTGGGGTCAGAACCCTCCCTGTAGGCAGGCTCTCCTCTGGCAAGGGATGTGCCCAGGAGTCTGGGTCTCAGCTCTGCCTCCCGGCTGAGGATGAAGGCCTGAGGGGACCCTGACCAAGAAGCTCTGTTGCTTCTATCACTCACGTGCTCTCGGGTGATCATGAGGTCCTGGGTGTGCTAGGGGTCCTGCCGTGTGGAGAGTCCTCTGGTGCCCTAGATGCCCTCGGCCGGGTTCACGCAGAAGATGGCCTGGCTGTCCCTGTCCTGAATGGATCCCAGCCTCTAGTCGGGCGGGGTTCCTTTGTCCCTGTTCCTGCCGGCACAAGACCTTCCGCGATTCTTCGGAGGTGATGTTGCAGTGATCCCTAGGTTATTCCGAGGCCCTGAGGCATGGAGAGCACTCTGGAGCCCTTAGCGGCCTCTGCTGGGCTCAAAAGGAAGATGGCAGAGGTGGCCCCAACCGGAACCGATCCCAGCCTCTGGTCGGGCGGGGTTCCTTTGTTCCTGTTTCTACTGGCACAAGACCCTCCGCAATTCTTGAAGCTGATGTTGTGTTCCACTCACCCGTGATCCCAAGGTGATTCCGAGGTCCTGCGGCATGGAGAGCACTCTGGAGCCTTTAGCGGCCTCCGTTGGGCTCAGAAGGAAAATCATCTTTTCTTTCAAAGGTCTTGAGTTCAACCACATGGTGGCTCACAACCATCTGGAATGGGCTCCGATATCCTCTTCTGATGTGTGTGAAGACAGCTACAGTGTACTCATATACATAAAAATAATAAATCTTTTTTTTTAATTGTATCTTTTTATGTCTTTATCTTACTGTTCCAGCTGAGGCCTCAAGTATTGTGTGAAACCAGTAAGGAGAAAAGCAGTCTTGTTCTTGATTTTAGTGGCACACTGGTGTGCCTAATACTTCTTTGGAAAAGCCAGAGTCTGGAAGCTCTTCTAAAATTTGCACACCCACACACACACACACACTGAGAGACAGAGACAGACAGAGCCAGGGAGACAAAGCCAGACAGAGACTGAGAGACAGAGAGACTGGGGGAGAAGAGATAGACAGGAAATTCTTTGAGGTTTCCCCGATTAATATAATGCTGATGATAGCTTTTGTTATGTGGATGTAGCTTTCTTGTATTCCCAGTGTCTTTAGACATTTTCCTACAAAGATATCGAAGTTTCTCAAGTCATCTGCATCTATTAAGAAAATCAACAGATTTTCTTTGATTCTTTGACTCTATTTATATAGTAGATTGCACTTTGATTTACATATATTGAACCATCCTTGTATTCATATGTATAAATAAAAAAGTATTTAGAGGGTAGTTTGATACTATATCCATTTAGTAGAATATTAGTAACAGGTCATAGTAGGGCCTATTATCTATTTGGCTTTGAGCTCTTGATCCAATTAACATTATTACCAGGTGTGAGTTCTGTCTTTCAGAGCAGACCTTATGTTCAATCAGAAATAAGTTATTAACTCCCAAACCATTCATGACATCCTTGTTCTGATGTCTTGCCAAGTGCTCTCAGTTGGGTAAGAACGCTGATTATTTATTTTATCTCCACCAGCAGTGATGAACAGCACGCACTACCCTAGGAAGTCTAGCCAATAGACATGAAGCTTCCAGGTGGATACTGGCTTGCTTTCTTCACAATCGTTCCATTACTTGAGTATGTGATGTCTTCCACATGGTAGAAATATGATGGCGGTCTCACCATCAAGTTCTGTAGACAATTAAAGCCATGGCAATGGCTTTTAAAGTTTTGTGGGGTCTGTGAGACCCCATTGACCAACAAGTAGAAAAAGGTAAGACAAACCTAGCATTGGATTTGTGTGTGTGTGATAACCTATGGCATATGGTAGAAACATTATTCCCCTATAATAGTAACTCCATCTAAACTTTTATACATACATGTGTATGTATTTTAAGAAGTTTATAAAATAGTTGCTTTTCATGTGGCTTTTTCCCAAGGACTTTAGCTATTCTTTGCTGTATTCCTTCCTTGACCCTGTCCTCCCATCCCTCACTCCACGTAACACTGTATGTTCCTGTGTTCTACTCTCTCTCTTGAAATCCCAAGGCTTTCTAGCCTCCTGACTTCAACAGGTACTCTAATTTAGACACACATGTCTAAAGAAGGAAAGCTGGATCTACACGTGAAAAAGAGCATGCAGTGTTTCCTTCTGGACCTGAATTAGCTCACTCAGTATGCTTGCTTCCAGCTCCATCCATTTCCCTGCAAATTTTATTTTTTTCACTAAAGCTGAATAGTCTTCCACCAAAATAATACATCTTCATTATCTATTCACTAGTTGATAAGCATTGGGACAGTGTTTATTTCCTGGCTATTATAATTAGAGCAGCAACAAATGGTGAGGAAGAAACATCTCTGTATAAAATGTAACCGTTTGTGTATAGCCAGGAAGAGTACAATTAGGTCATACTACAGATCTACACTTAGTGCTGGGAAGTCATCCAGGCTAACATCCATAGTGGCTGCACCAATTTTTCACTCCCAAGAGTGAGTATTCCCTTTACCCGACATCCACACTGGTATCTGCACTCATTTGTTTTGGTTTAATAGTAGTCAATTCTGGCTGAGGTAAAATAAAATCTCAAGGTCGTCTTAACTAACTTTCATTTTTCTGATGGTTAAGGATGTTAAACATTTTAAGAAATTCTTACTTGCCACTCGTATTTTTAAGAACTTTGACAGGTTGTGTGTTTTCTTACTGTTTGGTTGTTTTATTAGTCTAGATATTGAATGTCAAATGCATAGCTGGTATTTTCCCCCAAACTCTGTAGGTTGCCTAGCCACTGTTGATAGAGTTCTTTACTGTACAAGTATTTCAGTTTCATGAGGTCCCATTTGTCAGCTGATTTGTCATCTTAATTTGTGTGCTACCAGGGCCTATTCAGCAAGTCCTTAGGTGCACCCATAAATTGGAGTGTATTCCCTATTTTCTCCTCTAACAGATTTAAGGTATCTTTGGTCCATTTGATGCTGAGTTTTGTGCAGGGGCAACAATGTAGTTTTATTCTTCTACATGTAGCTAGCCAGTTTGTCAACAATTGTTGAAGATGCTGCCTTTCTCCCCCAACTACTCTTTTGGACTCAAAAATAAAAACCGAGGTGCCTGTAAGATGGGCTTGTCTGGTTCTTCAGTCCTATCCGATTATCAATGTATATTTTTTTTGCCAGTAACACATTGTTTTGTTACTACAATGTTTCCTCCAGCAGTTGTTCAGGATTGCTTAACCATCTTGGGAGTCTGTGTGAGTATCCATATGGAATTTATGATTGTCTTTTCAATTGTTGGCGATTGTTAACTGTAGGTTGCTCTTGGCAGACATTCCCATATTATGCCTACAAATTCATGAGTATAGGCAGTTTTCCCATCTTCTGGCGTCAATTTTTTTAAAAGTTTTCACTGGTGAAAACTTTACTGGTCTACTGGTGTTCTACTTGTGTGACTAGGTTTATTCAATGTGGGCGAGGATGGAGGGGAGTAGCTATTTTGAGTAGAGCTGCTTTACTGACTTCTGTTTGTCATTATTTGCAATATAGTTTCCTGGTGGATTCTTGAGAATTTATGTATCGGATCATCTGCAAGTAAGACTATTTTGACTTCTCCCTTTCCTATCTGCATCTTTCTTACCTTCTCGTGGATTTTTTTTTTTTAACTACAATTTCAAGTACTATCTGGAATAGTAATACAAGGGATGAATTAGCTTTTTCTTGTTCCTGATTTTAGTAGGAATGTTTGAAGTTTTTCTCCACTTAGCATGCTGCCTGTGGTGTTATTTGCCTTATTATATTAAAGCTATGCTCCTTGTATTCCTGAATTTTCCACAACTTTTATAAGGGAGTATTAGATTTTCCCAGTGATCTTTTCTGCATCTAATGAGATGATCATGGGACTTATGCCTTTCAAGTCTATTTGTGTGCTGCATTACATCCGTTGACTTATGTATGTTGGACCACCCCTGATCTCTGGAAGTAAATTGATCAATCATAGTGGGTGTATTCTAAAATTTGGTTCACATTCTTTCCAGAAAGTTTGCATCTATGCTCATGAAGGAGCTAGCTTGCATTATAATTTTGTGTCTTTAGCTTAGTTTCATTCTGGCGTCATAAAAAGAACGTGGAGGTATAATTTCTTTCCTTGCTTCATGGGACAGTATAAGGAACACTGGTTTTAGTTGAGTTTCTGGTCAAGTTCTGTGGGATTTCAGTCTGGGCTTGGGCCTTTTGCTTTGGATGGGAGGTTTCTTAAATGTTTCAGTGTCATTTCTTGTGATGTATCTAACTTTAAAAAAAAAATCTCTTCTCGGTTTAACTTTAGTAGATCTTGTGCATTAAGAAATTCATTCATTTCTTTAAGCCTTTCCAATTTAGTAGAATATAGGTTTTGATACAACCCCTGGATTTTGCTGATGCCCCTTTTAATACCTCTTTATACCTCTAATTCTATTAATTTGGGTCTTTCCTTAGTGACACCTCCTCCAAGGCCACACCTCCAATTCTTCTCATCTACCAACTAGGGACCAAGTATTTAAACATATCTTTAAGCCTCCATTCTCACTCAAATCCCAGTTGACTTTATCAAGAACGCAGGGTAATTGCAGCTTCTGGGTAGCTGATAATGAATATGAATTGGTGCATGCGCTATGACTCTGGAATCTTATTCCTAGTAGGAAATGTGGATACCTACACAAAAACTCATTTCCTGGCTACCTGTGGTTCCCAAGCTAGAAATGAATCAAACCACCACTGTATAATGTTGTTTATTCATACACGGAATACTGTACAATCATGAGAATGAACAATGTACAGCTATTGAGAATAAGAGTCTCATGAACACTGCCGAGTGAAAGCCAAGGAACGTATTTTTTATTTTATTTCACATATTTCAAGCCAGATGAAATGGATTTTGCTTAAAAGTGGATGGTGGCTGTGGAAGAAATAGTAGGCAAAAGGGAACCTCTGGCTTCTGCATTCATGTATGTTCTGTCTGTGAAGAATCCCTGATCGCCTGTATAGATACAACACTTCAACAGAGTTTAAGCAAGCAAATTCACATAATGAGGCCTGCCTACTTAATTCACACTGAGACAGCATCTTCTCTTAAGAGGCTCTTTTGCACTGATAGATCCACACAATAAGGTTGGGGGAACACCATCACCTCTAGTGCATACATTTCACAAGTCCGGTTAGAGGACCAGGTCTCCACACCGTGAAGAATAATCTATCTCTATTCCTGCCAGGGTACCTTATGTACTAAAGCGCCTTACTCAGGAATTAATACATCTAAGTTAAGGGGCCTCAGTAAGTATCACTCAAAGCTGCAGGAACCACCTGTTACACCCTGAGAAGTGTGTGAACATACGACTTTAAGCCCACTACAGAGTAGAAGTTTCAACAGGGCTCTGTTTTTGAGAAATCTCTATCTTCTCTCTGCCACTCAGTTATCAGACAGGGTCCACTACTTATGAGTGACTCTACTTAGTCTTTGCTTGCTGTTAAGAGTCCCTAATGTGCTCAGGGGCACTGAAGTGGTGTGTGAGCCAGCTCTGACAGGCTTGCAGCTCTCTGTACAGGTTAGGTTACCAGAAGGATGGGGAGGGACAGACAACTCCTCAGCTTCTCTCCATCAACACTATACACTGGACTGTTCCCGAGTAAATTCTAGACCCAAACAAGTCCATGTTCTAGGTCCTACTGCTGTGCAGCTTTGTCCCCAAGCCAACTACCTCTAGTTCAAGTTGTGTCATTCCCAAAAATGGCCCACATGCTCTTCTTTTGATTTTTTATTTACGTGTAGGTATCTGCATGTATGTGCGGGTGCCAGCAAAGACTAAAGGAGAGTGCTGAAGTACCTTTAATTGGAGGTACAGGTAGTTCTAAGCCACTTGATATGTGTGTTGGGAACCAAACTAAAGTCCTCTGAAAGTTGCAAGCACTCTTAACCTGAGATCTCTGTCTCCAGCCCCTGATCTTCATTTGGAAACAACCTGAGCATACACTGTGTGACAGGCCTAGACGTATCTGAACAGCCCATCTGAACCATTTTCATCACTGAACCCAAGAGAAGGGACTCTTTCTGGATACTGCAATGAAAAGCCACACCTTTCTCATCAGGTACTACAAGTCATGACAAAATTAAACATTTAGGTTCCAAGAATGCTGGGCAAAGTCTTATTTGTTGAAACAATGGAAAAGACCACCTTCCCATTCTTGTCCTCAAGAATCCATCCTGAGTCACTGAACTTCTGCAAGGAGGGGTGGAGGGATGGACGTTCAACAGAGAGGAACACAAAAGGAAAAAGGCAGCTGCTTGAACTGTTTCTGTAGGGTGACATCATGGAAACTCTCCTATGTCTTTGACAGTAGGTATAATGACTAGAGCCCATCTCAGACCCAGGCCAGTTTTCTCTGAGTCCTCAGGGAAGGGCCCAAGACCTCCACATTTCTCTTCTTGCTGCTTGGGATAACCATCAATTATTCCACCCTTTGAAGAATTCTTCTCTCCTAAAAATGACCCATGGGATGGAATGGAAAGGGCAGAAAAAGACTAAAAATGACGTACCAACTGTTAACTAAGATCATGAATTGTGACGAAGCTTTCTCTACTACGCCACATCATCAAAATACTTTCTGGAACTTCCCCAGGAATAAAATGAGCCTGAATTTCTAAGAGCAAGAACATTCCTCCCCATCCACCCACAACCCACAACCCCCGCACCAGAACCAAATCTACCCTCTAAATACTAAGAACAGTGACTATATAAACTAGATTATAACTTTAATTTTTTTAAGTAATTATTTTTACTTTATATGTGTATTCTGCCTGCACATTATATGTATGTACTATGCACATGCCTGGTGCCCAGGGAGGCCAAAAGATGATGTCAGATCCCCTGGAACTAGAGTTACTGATGGTTGTAAGCTGTCATGTAGGTGCTGGGAACTGAACCTGGGTCTTCTCCACGCGCAGCCAGCACTCTGAACTACTGAGCCACCTCTCTGGCCCTGAGCCTATTTTAAAAGCAAGTACTATAGATTTTTACAGAAAGTAGCATCTTTGTAAATTGTCCTTTAAGTAAGTGATTTTTAAACAAATGTCTAATTATATTTGCTCTTAAGTTTCTTGATGTAAAGGCTGACAAGTTTCTTCAGTGTGGCCTCAGTTCTAGAAGACGGCTCTCTAACTGACAATGACAATCATGATGGCTGTGGGACAGCAAGTAAACCCTTGGAAGGCAGCCACGCCGACTACTACACCATTAACGTCTCAACAGTTAATGTCTGAAAGACAATTAGACAGCGGGGTCTGCCTTAGGGAGGGAGTCCCAGTGTTGTGAGACGGGCAGGAGCTGCATGTTGGGACCTGGAAGGATACAGCATTGGTGAGTGAGTTGTCTTATTGGTGAGGATTCATCTGAAATGCATCTCACTGTGCTGTTCCTACTGCACGTGCACACATCCATCGGAAAACATTATGGAACACAATTAGGACGTGGCATTTTCACAAAACCTTAAGGAAATCTAGCCATGGAATCACTGTCCAGTGAAGTTACTCGTACCTTAATCACAACCTCAGTAATTAGATATGCTAATTGCTACGGTAAGAAATTCTAAAGAGAACATCCAACCAGTCCACACTAACTCTGTGCTGCCATCTAAGTTCGTCTATAGAGTCTCAGAATTGCAGTGTATTAGCAAATAGTTATTTTATTGAAACACGGTCAAAATCTAGCCAGGTAGCTCTTAGGACAATCTAAAATCAAAATTTAATCTTATAACTTTAGCAATATATATTGAACACTTACATTCAAGTATACAGAACACAATCCATTAAATCTTGAAAAACACTGTAAGGAAACGTGAACGTTCCTCTGCCAATTCTAGCGACTGTCAAATCAGCTCTGTAAACACATTCACACATCCCAGCACTGGGGAGGTCAGCTGCTCACACATCACAGCACTGGGGAGGTCAGCTGCTCTGACATGCCTTGCTAGAGTTTTGACAGTAGAGGGGAACAATTACAACAGTACTTAAAAATAGATCTTCAAGACAACTCATCCCTATGTACACACATTATGCTAACCTGTCACAGACAGTAAGTGTCAAATTCATACACTGAAGTTTGTGGCAGCATCCTACACATTGAGAACTTACTATTAAAATAAACAAACAGCTGTCAAATGTTTCTGAGATGGTCTGCTCCACCTGGGAGGATGGAGTGCTGCTCTAAAGCAACGTGCTCACTGCTGCTTCTCAAAGGCAAAGACCAAGTAGATACCTAAAGAACAGAGAGAGACGTCAGCATCCAGTGACTCCTGGCATCAGGGCTATGTTCTCAGACGGCACCAAGGAAGGAAAGCATCATTCATTCTCTACGTTCTATGATTTCAGTGGTTTGGGGGTAGACATAGATCACTTAAGTATATTTAAAAACAAAATTCTACTCATCCATTTAACACCATTAGGAGCACTAGAAGCCAATTTCAGATACACAATTTGAAACTCAAAATAACTGACAGTCCAGATATCACCAAACACTCAGCAACAGTAGTAGTACTTCTCAGATTTTGCTAGTTTGAAGCTCTAACGTTCAACTTTCCATCCACCTTTCCCCTTTCCAGCACGTAAAATGTCTGGCAGAATTTGTTTGTTTCTCCTACTGAACTCTAGAAGGCAGACTTGTTTGCTTTTTAATCCCCCCAAGTCCTTTCATATTTCTTTTGTAAGTCAGTGTTCAATGTTTATTAAGTAGTATGTCTCTAACAGCAGAAACTGTGCTCAGATTCTCAAGGCACCCATATGAAAGATTAGAACCCTTTTATAGTAACATTAAGGATCTACGAACTAAATTCCTCTGCATCACACTTCTGTGGAAGCCCAGGACTTTGCACATCTGCCAGACTATGCATTCTCCTCTGAAGAAAGTAGATTCATGGCAGAATGCGTTTGTACACTTGTTTTCAAATACAGGCTCCATAAGAGCCCTCCTTACTCTGCTGTGTGTAATTCCTCTTCTATGTCCCCTTTCTGCTGTCAACATCTGAATGACCAATTAAGTACTATCCATGGAAGTACTGCATAAGCCAAAAAAATTTACAGAGGCAGCTGCTTACTAACAAGTATGTAGTGAAAACATGAAAGTATGTTCAATAACAGTCCACAGAATTTTTCTCGTCACTCTACAGATGTGCAAATGGAGATGTGTGTGTGTGTGACATGTTTCAATTTATCAGCATAAATAAAAAATGTATCAGAAAAACTCTATCATTTTCAAGTTTTAATGATCCCTTAAAACAGAGTCCCTGACATCATCAGTTAGCGGGATGATATACTCACTTGTAGCTTCCCATTCTGACTTACTTAAGGTTCCCTAGAATTACAAAAGAAAGAGAACTTCAGAGTCAATACAGAAGTAAATGTAAGCTTATTTCTTAATAGAGGATAGAGGCAGCAAGACCTCCTAAATTCACTGAAAGAACACACACTGCAAGCCGGGCGTGGTGGCGCACGCCTTTAATCCCAGCACTTGGGAGGCAGAGGCAGGTGGATTTCTGAGTTCGAGGCCAGCCTGGTCTACAGAGTGAGTTCCAGGACAGCCAGGGCTACACAGAGAAACCCTGTCTCAAAAGAAAAAAAAAAAAACAAAACCAAAACACACACACACTGCACACAAAACTATGATATACATAGCTAAGAACAGAGACTAAGATTAAAATGTTCTGAACAAAATAAGAAAACAAATTTCCTTATAGGAAGTTAATCTCACTGCCTAGTAGTAGTTGGGAAAGGGAGGTAAAAACTGAAACAAGTATCTATCTTAAACCTTTAATTTAGAAATGAGAAACCCAAGTGCCACTTTGCACAGGGTACTGACTTCATAAGATCGAGTTTCAGTTCTGGAGCCTAATGTAAATGTGAAGAAAGCTCTAAGATGTTAAGGGAAACGCCCGCAACCTTCCCTGGAACTGGTCTAGCTTGTCTTATCATCATATACTTAATTTTTTTAAAAACTGAGAACCTGCATGAAAAGCCAATACAACTAAAACCAGGCTACTTTCCCACCACCCATTTAAGTTCACAGAGCTCGGAATTCTGTCTCTGGAGCTCTGCGTTAGCAAAGACCTTTCGATCCAAGCCTGGGACTTTGCCCCCCACCTCACCCCCTTAGTGGCCTCATAAAAAGCTCTGTATGCCGCTCACTGAAATAAACACAGTTTATGCTCTACAGCATCAAAAGTCAGCACAACTAAGGGGAAACAGATTATGACTTGCCAAACTTGCAATCTAGCGAGCACAGATACTGTAAACAAGTGAAATAAGCTAAGTCTCCACACGGCACTTGCTCCTTTGTTCTGGCTGTCAACACTGGCACTTACCAGAGGTAACCTCACTTGGCTCTTCTTCAGGTACTCTGCTGCATGCGTGTAGTCACCCACCTTTTCAGAGGCAAGTTTAGAGTTCTCATGTGCAGGGTATTGCTATGGGAAAACGCAAATTCTAGTGAAGAGAGCGCACAGCAATTTTTAAGTTTAACAGAGTAAACACGGAAAACAATCCACTGCTTTGCTTCTTTCTCCGGTTGAGTGTGAGCACAGCAGATGTGATGGGCCTCAGGCCTGGAGCCCAGCGGGAGGAAGGGGAAGAGGACTGCTGCAAGTCTGAAGGCCATCTGCTCTACAAAATGAATTCCAGGCCAACTGGTACCACAGAATGAGACCTCGCCTCATAACAAACACAACAAAAGCAAAGAAAAACCAAAGAGTAAGAAAAGAATATTAATATTCTAAATAAAATAGACTGTCTTAAGTTTTGCAGGGTATGATTCTAGTAAGTTACAAGCACACTGATACTTTCTATCTATGTAATAAAAGGGAAAGGGGAAGCAAGCAATGACTGCAGTATCTCACTGCTTCACTGGGACAAGCAAGCAGTTAAGCAGCCCTGGCATATGACAAATTATTAAGGTGTCACCAGAGTCCTCACAGACTTGGCCTATGCACTTGCTCCCTCGGCCCAGCCAGGAGGGCGCTAAACTGCTGACCTAGTCATAAAAGAACTGTTGTAGACAGGGAGGTCTCAATTGTACCCAGAAGCATGCCTGTCCTGGCAGGGACACTGCTACGAGCAGACCTCTAATAGGCAGAGGCAGGAGTGCTGCGAATACAGCACCGGAGCCCAGATCGGACGGAGTCTCTCCAGGCCACAATGCCACAAAGTCTGAGGCTGAGAAACCTTAAAGTAGGACTGACTACGTGTGAAACAGAACTAGGTTAGAGTCCCACTCATTCGTGCACCCGTGTGTTTACTGACCATCCACTAGGGAAGTCTGTATCAGCCTCTGTCCGAGAAGGCAGAGCATCTACAGCAACCACAACCTGCAGAGTTCATCTCACTACGCAATGCCTGAAGAACTCTGGAAAACACCCAAAATACCAAACATATTCACCATGTTCTAGAATCTTTATACTTTGTCTGTATACTTACCTCCAGGGCCTGCATTCGTTTTAAGAGCATTTTGTTTTCATTGTTTTTAATCTTTTCTTCATAGAATTCCAAAAATGTTTTTTTGTAGATTAGTTTCATATTATACTTCTTTGCCATTCTGTCAAATAAGATTAATGGGAACACTTTCAGATGTTCGTAATTTATTTTATAGAAACGACTTCATCACATTTATGTGCACAAGTTGAGGGTACTGGTTCTCTTTCCATGATGTGGATCCCAGGGACTGAACTGGGGCCATCATGCTGGGCAGCAAGTGCCTTTCCCCACTGAGCCATCTTTCTGGTCCTTTCTCATACAGTTTCCTTTTGAAGTGACATCTGGGTTTAACTAAATTACTTATGTTAACAGAATACTCCAAATGAAGGGTAGGTAAGAGTTCTCAGCCTATGGAGAAAGAAGCATTCCTAATACCCTAAGCTGGCAGCCAGGTCTTCCTCCAGGGTGGCAAAGAACAATTCACAGAAGGGCAAACAGAGAGCTTTCGCTCTCTGCATCCCCACAGCTGCAAATGATGCAGCATCTTTCTTAAAATAGCTTCATCTCCTGCATTCTCTGGTAAGATAAATATTATATTTTTATCAAAAGAATATCTTGGGTGGCTTCTTGGCAGACTGTTTTACAGGTTTCTCTAAATGTTAAGGCTTTAAAGTTTGTTCCAGAATCTGTTTACTTCTCTCTATCAGATACATGGGATGCTGGAAGCTGTCTGGAATTCAACTTGTGATCACTGCTCACAGCCTGGATGTGTCAGACACTCTAACTTCTCCTCCTAAGGTTGAACCTCACAAGACTGCTTTCTGCCCATTTTCATCATGGCAGTGAACCCGTCTACCTTCTATAGTCTCTGTGGTCAATCCATCACAGAGCTCTCCTTCTCTTACCCATGTGTCTACCTCTTACCGTATCCACTCACTGTCATCCTGCACCATATGGCTATCTCCTGCTTCCGGTCCTACTACCCCCCTCAGTGAACTTTCCCAGGCATAGCCAGATTCAGCTTGCAAATATACAAAGGTCATATTACTACCCTCTTTAGTACCCATCACTTGTGGAAGATACTGCCTTCTCTTCACACCTGCCTTTTGGTTCAGCCTCACTAGTTTTCCTTCCTCTTCTTAGCTCAGCCTTTTTGTCGGGTTTTGTAGGAACAGCCAGCTTTCCTGTCTTTTACATCCATACTCCATGTGACTTAAAAGCTGTCCTTTCAGTTCCCTCCTGCCTCCTGTTAGCACTCCTGCATTTACTAAGTTTATGCAACCCTCAGCAACATGAACTAACCTGGAGATAATCACAGGTAGTGGGTAAAGGAAACCAAACATACAAGACAAGTCTTGAATAGGAGAAGGTTGAAGGGATGTCAGAGGCTCCTGGCACTGGGCTACTGCATAAGGCACACATAAGACTCTACGGTTATCTGAGCTAGCCCTTCTTGCATAGACGGTATGAACATACATACTTCTTTTATTAAGGAAACTCAATTATAATAAATCTCCAAGACAAGTCACTAGAAACAAAAGCAAGTTATACGCAAAAAAAGGGGAAAAATTCATTAAAAAGAACGAAATTTGTGCAATTCACGGGCTTTTCAATAAGTTAATTCCATTATTGTTTATTTTCTCAATTAAATGGCAAGAAGCTAAACCTCAACATTTTTTAGATTTAACATTTAGATCACCAAATGCTAACACAAATAAATACATTTTAAAAAATGATGTATTAGGCAGTAGCCATGCATTTTCCTGGTAAAACTATTGACCCACACTGTCCTTCCCTTGACTGAGCCCCAGATAGGAGGAACACAAGCAGGTTTTTCTGGTGTGTCTCCTCAGCTCCCCCACAATGTGAGCCACTCTCTTTGGTTCCCCCCCCCCCACCCACCCAAGTGACACACCACTGGTAAGGTCTCTTTTCCACTCTCCTCAACTCCAGGATTCAGCCCAGCACTGGCCTACACTTCTATTAGTGTTTGGATGCCTCAGCCACACCTGCATCTGTCCAGGGACCTCAGTGACGCAATCACACACATGGAATATAATTAATCTATTTAAAAAAAAAAAAAAACTATATTGGAATCAGCTGAGCATCACCAGACAAAAACCAAAATAAGTATTTAATTAACAGAAATTAACTACTTAACTACTTAATTAACAGAATTAAGTAGGCTGCTCCTACTTAAGCTGAAATCAACCAAGTTTAGTTAACACAAAGGGAGAAACAGATTCCCATGCAACATAGGTGGACTAGAAAAAGCTCTTATCAAACACACAAGCAACAAACTAACTCCAGATGACTAAGTCCCAACACAGAACACAACAGGAAAAAGCCAGGAGGGTGTGGGCAACACTAACTGGACTTAAATAACAACTGCAGCAACAGAAACACATGAATTTGTGAGGATGTGGGAGGAACCTGGGAAGAAGCAGATATGGGAGGGAGGGAGGGAGGGAGGGAGGGAGGGAGGGATGGATCTGATCAAAACTGCAATTCCTACATGAAATTCTCAAAAAAATTAATGACATGAAATTATATACTAAAGAATGAATCTATAACTTTCTAAGCTTATCATGTTCAAGCAATTTAAGTAGAAAATAATGCTATATTTGCTCAGCACTGAATAGTCTTTCACATTTTTTTTTTTTTGGTGTCTATTAAAGATGCTAACTCTGTTACACAGAATCATCAAGCTAACATAGGAAACAAATGAAAAAAAAAGAAAACTAATTTCTTCTTTTATGAAGTTAAAGGACAATCTCTTTCCAAACATTTTAAATACAAAGCACATTGATTTAAAAATTTAAAATTTTGTAAGCAGCATGGATCTGTAACAATGTGTGGTATGCTCATGTCCTGTTACTCGATTCTCTCTTGCCCTTCCTCCCTTTCTCCAGCTCTCTACTTTCTTCCCTTGTTTTGGGATAGTCTTACATTGTAGCCCAGGATAGCCTCAAACTCACAGTAGCCCTCCTATATGAGTGTCTTGAGCACAGAGCTGCGAGGCTGAGCCACGGCACCCGTCACAGGGTCTGACACTGCATTGACTCAGGAAGGCCCTGTGTTTACAGTGTTACAAGATGCCTGGGTCTAGACTACAGTACTCACCAGGCAAATCTAGGTGAGCAAAGCCCTCCTGCTTCCTCGGCTGTTTGTCTTCAAAAAGCACAAAGTGAAATTTCGCCATCTGTATGCAACCTCCATCTAAGTTGGCTTTTAGTATATTCTCCTGGCAGGGAAATCCTGCAGATTAAGGTATCTATCACAAAGTCTTGAAGCCACATGATACATCCAGTACCTTCAACTTTTCCTATGCTTGCAGCTCACCAGAATTCTCAAGAATCAATGTGCATGGGGGAATACACCATGGAGTCAGGACTCAACCTGTAGGAAGCTGGGCATGGTGGTGCATGCCTTTAAACCCAGCACTAGGGAGACAGAGGCAAGTAGCTCTCTTGTGAACCCAAGGCCAGCCAGGTCTACATAGCAAGTTACAAGACAGCCAAAGCTACATACAGTCTGAGACCCTGTACAGATAAGGAAAAGAAAAAGAAAAAAAAAAAAAAAAAAACAAAAGAAACAAAACAAAAAAACCAACCAACCAAACAAACAAACCAACCAACTAGGCTATTCCATGGGCAATTTCAAAGCTATACTGAAATACAAACTTTTGCTAATCTTTCAAAAGGAGGATCTTGGATTCATATACTCATCTTTACCTTACTAAAGCTGTGTTTGCTACTACCCGTAGGGTAGTTATCCCCTACCGTGATCAAAGCCGTTGGCTCCCTTCCCTTAGGAAAGTTATTTAAAGAGAACACCAATTCTGCAGCTAAGGCTTTTTCTTCAGGTTGCATTTAAAATACAATATGAACAGCAATATGAATTTTGCCCCCTTAGGACAGGGATGAGGGGAAAGAAAAAGTAGCAGGTCAAGACATTCTTACTCAGTTAGCAATGGAAAATAGACCAAGAATTCAGGGACATCCACAACACCTTCCAAGTTAAAGTCATATTTGCAGCCAAATAAAGGATAATTTCCTTTCTTCTGGAATTTCACAGTGTATATTTCATTTCCAAATGATTCTGTTTCTGAAGCTTCAAGGCGTCTTCTATTGGGTTATTCCACCACCAAAATAAAAGAATTATGGTTAATATTTTTCATCCTGTCAATCATATCATGCATGCGAAAAAGCACATGATACAATTTTAAAAGGTACCTGACCAATGTCAACTGGATTCAAGTTACTTACATCAGTTCAAAGCTATTGGGAGTGGTGCCAATAAAATAGCCGCCAGGGTTAAGCCTCCCGCAGGCATTTCTAAGCATCGTATCCGCCTGCACCTGGGACTCAAAGGAGTAATGGCAAGCAAACTGGCAGCTGCAGACATCAAAGTACATTTCTGGGTCACGGAATTTTTCAACCAAAAGTTCCTGTAACAAATGTAAATGGGTTAGTATTTTAAACTAATTACAACATAGATTAAAAGTTTTTAGTAAGTTACTAGAATTTAGGGCTCTTAAAGTAGCTGTTCCCTGACAGGTAATCAATAGTTCTCGCCAATCTTTGATTTATTCTTTGTCATGTATATATTATAGCAAGGACCACTTCATAAAAGCATTCTTTCTTACCCTGACCTAAACATCTACAGGTCTGGGTAGATAGCGCAAGTGAAAGTGAGAGGCAGACGCAGTGTGCAGAGCTCCCTGGCCAGCCTCAAGAAACCCTGTCCCAGGGAAGAGGAACAATACCCAATATTCACCAATACCCACCCATCTACTCAGCACAAACATAAAATAATCAAGATTTTGATTTTCATGGTGACCTTTAAAAAGTGGGGAATTCTGAAATCATGCTAAAATATGTCAGGCCAGAGAGATGACTCAGTAGGTAAAGTGTTAGGTCCTGCAAGCCTGCAAGCCTGAGTTTGTGGCCTTGGGAGACATGTAACTCAGGGCACAGCAGGATGTGTCAGGAGCCTGACCATTCTTATGGTGAGACGAGGTGGACACAGGGGAATCCTCTCAAAACTCACAAACCTGAGGTCTAAAGGACAGGAACAAACAAGAAAGGTTTTCCCTTCAAACAAAGTGGAAGGTGAAAACGAAGCTGGAGACCCCTGACTTGCCATGGAAGCTGTGTCACGGATGTACCACCCCCAAACACACTATACGCACGTTAAATAAATAAATAAAAATGTTGCCTAACATTTCAGTTGGTCTTGAGAGCTAAAATAAACTGACATTCAACAGTCACTTGGGTCATTCAACCCTTGGCATCCAAAAGAACCAGTACTTAAGTTTTCACCTGTTAAGCAGCACACACATTTCTCACCCCCGTTTTCAAGGCTGCAAGCAATATATGACTGACTAGACAGGTACTATTTAAAAGCTCTTAAATACTTAAAGAAGATTACTGCAGTTGAGAATCTCAGAGGAACAATGGAAGGTGAAAAGCACACAGTGGTTCTGATCTGACAGGAAGCCGTCCTTATAAACTACAAGGTGAACAAACATGCATTTAAGTCCAGGTCTATTGTGAAATAAAGCAGCCATTCATATCCTCAGGCTCTGGGACAGGGAAGTCAACCAATGATGGATTCAAGATAAGAGGAAAATGTATTGTTTAAATGAATATGTAGACAATTTTGACACTTATTTCCTAAACAGTGTGACGACTAGTTACACAGCATCTTCACTATATTCAGTACCATACTAAAATCATCTAAACAGGCTTTTAAAGTACATATAACTATGTGTATAGTTACCCACAAATATATGCCATTTTATATAAGGGACTTTGAACTTCTGTAGACTCTGGGACTTTAGGGATACCAAGGGATTTATGAATCTTTAAATAGTACCTGTCTAGTTAGTCATATATTGCTTGCAGCCTTGAAAACGAGGATGAAAACAAATCTTGCCCAAATCAAAAAGCAAAAGAGACTTCAAGATACCCATTTATTAAAAGTAAAACTTGTCTAAAAGTATCCAAGGATTTATTATAACAGAATTTGTAATAAATTGAAAATGCATGCCCTAGGATTTTTAATGTTTGTTTCAAATCACAATTTAACAAATGGATCAGTCTTAAAAATGGGAGCTGCAGCAGGTGTGAGAGCCTGCACTTGATCCTGGCACTGTAAAAAGAAAGCATGAGGCTGGAGGGATGGCTTGCTGCTCGTTGTAGAGGACACAGGTTGGATTCCTAGAACCCACTTGGCAGCTTAAAACTGTCCTTAGTTCCAGTTCCAATTCCGATACCCTCATCCGGCCTCCATCGCTACCAGGCATGCATGTGGTGCACACTAACACAAATGCAGGCAAACACTGATATACATAAACATAAACATAAAAATTAAAACTAAAAATCTGTACCTTTGAACAGTCAGCAGTTATAAATTCTGCACTAAAAATATGCTCATTATCGCGACGACATCTCATGTCTTCGTAACGCTGTTGACATTGTTTCATAGAAATATCAGCGATATCTGGCAGGGTAAAAGGAGGAAATGTCAACACGGACTAGCAACTCAGCTGCAACACCGTGGCCTGAGACCCAGGCATAAGATAAGGGAAAGGATGCAGGGGTCTTTCCCTTCCTTTAAATGAAGACCTTGTTTCCTTTTCCTTTGCTCATGTAAATGTTCAACTACATTCCATATAGAATAAGCAGTTTCCCCGTCCCCGTAGAGCTTCCTTGGTAGTACTTATGCAAGCCAAGGCTAAGATGATCAGTTTTATCATCACTATGTGTGTGGAAGTCAAAGGACAGCTTTCAGGAATTGGGTCTTTCCCTCCATCACGGGTTCTGAGAATTTATCAGGCTCACACAGCAAGAGCTTTTACGAACCGAGCCAGGTTTTAAATATTCATTCAAGTATGAGGCAGAAAACTCAGATTCCAACTTGAACTGTAAAAGCTAACAACATCTATCAGCTCATTTTGTGAAATATCAAGTCATTGTTTTCATACTGAAATGCACCTGTTCTCCTTGCTGTGACATTTGCACTTGGGACAGGAAAGCAATGACAGGTAAAGTCATACATGCAGAGCAGTGGCACCAAATGGTACTGTGGAGTGTCCTGAGTTCTTCACTACCATACACCAGCGGGGAAAGCCAGTGTTCACTTAGAACGTCCTCCCTAAAACAGGAGAAGCTCGACCTTGGCTCTGATTCCCATCTCTGAGCATCACCATGGGGATGAGCTGTCTTTTCCTGTCACTAGCAGCACCCAGCACATCTCGGGTTGTGAGCTGACATTGCAGTGTGTTTAAAAAGAGTTACTTGAGCTTCAAAGAATGGCTCTTGAACTCTACCACACATGTATTATTGAAGATGCACAGGGTCATTTCAAGGGACACAATGGATAGTGCTTATTGCCAGAGATAAAATTTGACTTTCAAAAAAAAAAAATCACAATTCTGAGGAAAAAAAAATTTCTATCAACCACCTTTGTGATTGGTGATAATATTACGAAAATGTGATTTCTTGGTGTGAGTCACAAGATAACTTCAGCAAACAGTACTTTCCGGGTATTCTGAAACCATTCTGAAAATATAAGACAGCCCAATGGGTCTGAAAGTAAGGGACTATGCAGTGCTTGCCAGGAGGTCCCACATCTAATCCCCTTACAGATCCCACACCTAATTCCCCTTACAGAATTACTGGCTGCCTGACTTCTCCCCAAAGATGAAGCTACAATTATCTGAGAAAGGCTAACACCACCTTTCATTTACAGCCACTTATTCACCAAAATAACAAAATGGCCTGGTAAATGTAGAGACATTTCTCAAAGTCTACTTGCCAGAATTCCCATTAAACTTTATTTGTATAAATTAAAAATCTCAGCCTACGGCGGATTTCTGAGTTCGACGCCAGCCTGGTGTACAAAGTGAGTTCCAGGACAGCCAGGTTTCGAGAAACCCTGTCTCAAAAAACAAAAAAAACAAAAACAAAAAAAAAACAGAACAAAAAAAAAACCAAAACAACAAAAAAAATCTCAGCCTCAATTTCTAACACGCTCAAGAATCAACAGCTTTAGCCACACACATAAATTTATGAATTCTCAGTAATTGTTTTAGTATATATGGCTCATCAAACAAGAAAAATTAAGAAAACTACTGACTTGGGTACTTTTGGAGGCAATGCTGTTTTACATCCTGCGATCCATCAAACAGAAAGAAGGTGATACCCAATAGGAACAATAACGTAATAGTAACAATACGCCCTTTCTTTAGGGAAGGTCAAGTTAACATTAACTGTATTACAAAACCACCAGAAAAGCCTTAACTCATTTTTCACCTATCACATGCATGGTCTAAGGAGAGAAGGTGCCTTCAGACATCTTAGCATCATATTAGCAAAGCGGCCCCTTTAACTTCCCATTCACCTGGCTGACCACAGTAATTCTTATCTTTAAGATGTGTTATTTGCTTACCTACCATTCCTCTCACTGCATCCGTGCTTGTGTGTGTGAACAGGGAGAGACTGTGCACAAGCAAGCCCTTGCTCCTCCTCCTTCATGTGGGCTCTGGGGATTGAACTCAGGTGCTCAGACCTGCATGGCACGTGCTTGTACCCACCGAGCCATTACATTACACTGGCCCCCATGTAAAAACAGCTCTTTACATTGTCAGTATCTGTCTTACCAGCACACACTAGCCTGCTAATTCTCCCCTTCCTCCACTTGAGCAAATCTCCACCTTTTCCACATCCCAGGTCCAAAACAGTGATGTCACGGGTTTTTCTTTGTCGTACCTTTTCTAAAATTTCCCCTAGAAGAGAGAAATCAATCATAACACATTTTCTCTATTTTTACCACAGCAGCTTCTTTAAAACCTACTAACTTCTGTCTGACAACTCCTATGGACTATACCACACTAATGTGTACTTAATATAAGTTGGTGCTCTCCAAAATCTAACAAAGAGGAAGTAACTTGATCCCTTATTAGTAAAGAGTTCACATGTCCTTTTACAAGGTTAGAATGATTTCTTGAAGGATAAGTAGGTGATATTAACTCCTAATTTAAAAAAAAAAAAAGCTGTAACATGTGTGATAAGAGAAAAACTCTCGCTTCCCATAGCTCCAGTGTGTCCCTGTGACACACTTTATGGAACAACAACAGTAGATGCTTCTTGTTCTTTTCAATCAGCCTTAAGACCTAGTCAAAAACTGCCTCAAGCCTCCCCTCAGACAGGCAGAAGCCAAACAGTTTAACGGGCTTATTAATAATAGTTTGACATAAATGAGGTATTCAGCCGTACTTGATACACTAGTGAATCTGTCCCCTATTTTGTTACTGTTTAATACTTTATAATTTGTATGGATACTATTTGGGTGGCTAAATATTCGCTACCAATATTTCTGCCTTTCAATATAGATATGAAAGTAGCTTTCATCGAAGCATAGGTGTCCCATATTTAAGTTTCTGTCATGAGTCTTAATACTTATTCACCAAAACAACAAAATGATGTGTGACATGCAGAAGCACTTGCAGAATTCCTATTAAACTTTATTCATATGAATTACAATCAGACAAAAAGGAATAAACAACAAAAACCCTCCACTATAAAAAAACCTTAAGATATACCCTTAAAATTTCTCTAAACTTACAGACAAGTCTGATTTCACTAGCAGAGAAAGCAATAATTACATTCTAAATCCTATTTTCTCTACTCATTTCCATTTTAATTTTAAAGGTGAGTTTTCATAGAGAAAACATTAGTTCCAAAACTGTCTGTCCTTATCAGTCCTCAAAGGTAAACATTTTCCTCAAGAAATCATAGAAGACAGACAGACAGACAGACAAGCTCTGTGACCAACACCAACTCCGGGAAAGCACACAGGTAGAGTCCTAACGCTGTCCTTTTCTTGACATAATAAAAACTCAATGCTCAATCCAACATGCACATCGCTAAAACTATTATGTAATAGCCTTGAGTTGTTACTAAAAGTATAAAGGCATTTCACTGCCACGTGAAAGGCTGTTAAGTCAATAGCAACTAAACATTATAAATGCCCCATACAATGAACTAAAAACAAATAGTAAAACAATTTCTCCCAAGGGAATACTTCTGGCTTTCTAGCGTTTTAAAACCGAAGTGTGACAACAAAGGGAAGAGTCAATGATGGTGTTCAAAGCCTGACATATGATTAAAACTGGGAGAGAGGACCCAAAGCAGGACATGGGCTGTGGCTACAGTGTAGCTGCCCAGCACTTTCAATGTGTGCACCCTTAGGTGCGGTGAAAAGCGATGTACCCCAATAAAAATTTATCTCCCAACTAAAGGGCAAAAACCGGTCGTACCAATCAGAATACTTTTAATCCAATTATTGAAGTTTCTTAGGTAAAAAATGCGACTTTGACTACGCTTCGCCAGGCCAACTTCCTGAAGCTCATTATAGTGGGCAGCCACGGCTGAGCTGTGTCCTTCCTCCAGCTTCTGCAACTGCAAGGAACAGAATTAGGGGTTAGAGCACAATCTGGAAGGGAAGGAAAAGCCTCAGCTCGCCTGACTTCCGTTACAGACCAAGCACGCACAACTCAGGCGCAACGGCTGGACCCACCGCAATAATGAAGGACTGCCCTGATTCTTTATAAAACGAATCCCCAGCTCCCCAGTTTAAGGTCCAGACTGCGACCCTCACCCGTATCATTTACGACTAAATGTTTTAAGAAACTGCTTCACAGTTTCGATTTATTCAACTCAATAGACAGTCAATGGATGAGCTTCTAAAGGGAGTGAAAGAAATAAGCCGCTACATTTTAGGATCAGTGGGGAATTACTGTTATGATGCATAATGCAGACATAGGGGAGTTAGCATTTAGTAGGCTACACTCAGTATCAGTGAGTTTTATTAAACATTATTAATCTATTGAAACATGCCCGCTTCGGCAGTACATACACTACTCTAACGAAATGATTTTCAATCTGCATTTAGTAAAATCCTAAGCATTCTATAAAAATTCCACAGTAGGTAGGTAAATGCCTTCACCCTCTGCCATCTTTTTCAAAGCATCTAATTAATTCTTTATTTTATATATCAACTTTAAGACAGGACTTCCAAGTTTACCAACTAAGATTACCTTTTTACAAGGACACTATTGGTGAGAGCCTGGCCTGCTACTTTCTCTTTCAGACCTGGTAACAAAGTGTTACTAACTTGCCAAGTATTCTTTCTTTCCAATCCCAGATTCAGCCTCAGTATCCGTTCCAGCATTGCAAATGTGTATTATACCTTGCTGCCCATCAGCCTTTTGCATCAACTTAACCAAAATTATGATAAATGACTACATAAACCAGACTGGAAGCTGGAAAAGTTTATGCTTTAGCACATTCGTAGAGGAGAATAAAGCTGAGCACAGCTTGGCGGTTATTACTTTAAGTGATCATCTGTCTACCTGAGACACCCAATAAAAAAGGACAAATAGTACACCAACTGGGCCACGTACTATCTTTAAAAACAAATGAGTAGGGGTTGGAGAGATGGCTCGGCAGGTGAGAGCACTGACTGCTCCTTCAGAGGTCCTGAGTTCAATTCCCAGCAACCACATGGTGGCTCACAACCATCTGTAAAGGGATGTGTGTCTAAAGACAGCTACAGTATACTCATGTAAAATAAATAAATCTTAAAAAAAAAAACCAATTTACTAAAAAGCAAACTATAGAAACTAGCTTTCAAGGTTCTGATCAAACAAGAGTTTCAAAAGAATATGAAAATTATCCCAGCACAAGGTTCACCTTAATAAAATGTTGAGCCTATTGTACTTTAAGATTATACTTATTTAAAAGCAAAACATTCCTAAACTGTTTAAATATATCTGTAATTTCTCTGCAGCTGCTCCATACTCCTAGTTATGCACAGTGAATTAAGAAGAAAATACTGCAGTGTACCTTCTGCGGTACCTCATCGTCCTGAGGCTGCAGTTTTCTCTTGGTCTGGTTAAGCCTACCAAGGGAAGGCTCATCTTCCGACACATCACCTCTTTCCAGTTTGCTTCTCTTTGCCGAACCTCCATCATCCTCAGAGTGCTTTTCCTCTAAGATGATTTCAACATCAAGTTTCCTTTTCTTGGATGGAGAATCTTGCACATAACTCGAATTTTGCTCTACAAGATCCTCCCCAAACTCCTTCTGCATTTTTGGCTGATCTACTTGCTGGCATGGAGGAGTATTTTCTGGAAGCCTCTGCCCAGAGGCAGCAGCGGGCTCATTACCACCTGGAGGGGACTCTGGGTCAGAAGCGACTGACGCTTTCGCGGAACCTTCCATTTCTCGTTACTTGAACTGACAGCAAAACCTCATCAATCGACACTGGAATAGTCAAAAAATAAAGTATCATTTACACATTTACACATACTAATGCTAAGACTCTAAAAATAATCTCAGTCCTGCAGACACATCTAGTCTTTACCCCACAACACTTACGGCCATTCACTATAGACAGGAATGGAACCCAACACAAATATCATAAACTGAACAGTACAGTTCTCGAGTATGAGCTTTGTAATAATATTGCTTCATAATGTCAAAAGGCTGTACACACCAGGACTAAAACAATGATTATATATGCATTACATATGAAGCTATAAATATGCAGTAGTATTAATTAGGATGCCTCCAAACATCTACAATTTTATTTATATAGACAGTATGTACATTTAAAAAGACAAATGAAGTCAAAATACACAAATACAGGTTTGGCATCTAAGATCTAAAATTCTTGGAGTAGCCATCAAATATACACGCCATTACCAAGCAGTTTTGCTCAATCAAGAATTAAACACAGGTACTATTCCTTCTAAGCTATGTGTATTAATTTTTATAAACATAAATTTGTTAGAATATACTTATTAAATAATTGGGACTAAATTATTGAATTAATAGAACCATTAAGGCATTGCTTTGGTTTGGAAATTATTTGAATATGAAATTATTTCCTCACAGGCTTGGGTGTCAAATGCATGGTTCCCACCTGTTGGTGCTATTTTGGGAGATTCTGGAAATCTGAGAACATGGGGACTAGTGTCACAGAAGAGATACCATTGAAGGTTATGGCCATCCTTGGTAACTTCCCCTCTGCCTCCTGTCCATCCCTAGGAAACAAAGTTCCTTAGTCGCACGCTACTGTTGTCATGGTATTCTGCCAAGTGCAAGGAGCCAAACAATCACAGTCTGAAGCCAGAGCAATCCTTCATCTTTTCAATTGCTTTCTCTGGCATCTGGCCAAAGTGATGCAAAACTAAGACTAGTAGCAGGGAGGTGGGTTACCATACGGTGACTGCCCGGCAACGTTGTGCAGACACCTTCGGAACACGATTCTGAAGCAATGTGAGTGTGTAGGCTAGCATGTTGTGACACAGCAATACTATCACACTTAATGTTTCTGCTCTTGATTCTCACCGTAAAGCAGGTAAGGTGTGGCTACTGATAACCATATTACAGTCTGAGCGTGGTCGCAGGTGCCTTTAATCCCAGCACTTGGCTGGCCAAGATCAAGGGATCTCTGTGAGTTGGAACCAGGTTGACAGTGCTCTATGCCAGCTAAGGCTACCCAGTAAGAATCCATCTCAAAAGCAAAAACAACAAAAAACCAAAAGCTTGAATGTGGTCATTTCTTCTACTAGATTAACTAGTGTGTCAGCTTTCAACTCAGCCTATAACAAAGTTTCACCGCAGAGATAAATCTTTAGTAGAGTATAACATGAACTGCCTGCAGTCCAATTCCCCAAAGCATTCTTGTTCCCACCCGAGACCTCTTAAACCTGGCCTCACTGACTGCACTCCTGTTGCCACTCTAATCTTCCGAATTACCATGTAATTTTCTTTTTGCCTTACAGGGTCTCATAGCAAAGGGCCTGCCTTGAGTGTCAGGAAATGTTAACATTAGACTTGTGAACAGCAAGCACTAAACTGCTAACTCTGAGGACTGAAAGCGGGCTCTGTGAATTCGATTATCAAATGGTCACAGATCTTTGGGGCTGGAGCAAAGCGTTACTGTGTGGGGAAACCCGGCACCAGTCCGTGGTGAGCGCTTGCTTGGTTTTCAGCTAGAAGCACTATGTTGGGAGCTCCCAGAGACTTGAGGAGGTAAAGGCTGTTTGGGGGTAAGTATGTCAAGTATACGTGGTTGCCAGTAATTCCTTGACTACCATGAGGTAAACTGTCTCCTCCAGAATAATATTCAGCCTGATCCCAGGGCCCAACCCCCCAAACCAAGTAGCACAGCCTGAACTCTCCTAAATTATGCACCACGCTTTTCTAGTAAGCTGCCCCCTTAGATATTTTGACTACAAATAATACAGGACGTCAAGACGTTGAAATCCTTATTTCTTTTTTTTTTTAAAGATTTATTTATTATTATATCTAAGTACACTGTAGCTGTCCTCACACCAGAAGAGGGCATCAGATCTCATGACGGATGGTTGTGAGCCACCATGTGGTTGCTGGGATTTGAACTCAGGACCTTCCGAAGAGCAGTCAGTGCTCTTAACCACTGAGCCATCTCTCCAGCCCGAAATCCTTATTTCATAATGAACCCTGTAACTACACAGAAAGCGAAGAGTGGAAATAGCTTTAGAACAGCTTGAAGACTCACCTTTAAAATCGCTTTCAAATATATTCTGGGGCACATGTGTAAATTGGGAGGAAAAAGAAGTAATCTGTAGGAAGGAATTGTAATGGCCTATGTATTCAGTCATTCAATTAATTTGCCAACCTACTACAAAAAAAATGCATGTGAACTATCTCCATTAAATTTATAACAAATATTTCTACTAAAATATCAAGCTGTGTTACTGAAATATATGGTAAATGGAAATCAAAGTCAAAACAATAAGAAACCCTGAGTCCCAAAAGTAATAAAGACATGTGGTGGTTTGAACGAGAACAAGCCCCATTGGCTAATATATTTGAATACTTGCTCTCAATTGGTGCTAGAGTCTGGGCAGGATTAGAGGTGTGGCCTGGGTGGAGGTGTGTCGCGTGGGTAGGTTTTGAAGTTTTCTAAAGGCCAGTTTATTCACAGCTAGCTCACTGCCTTGTGCTTGTAAATCAAGACATACTCTCAGCTACCGCTCTAGAACCATGCATGCCACAGGCCGGCCGGCCGGCCGGCCGGCCTGCCTACCAACCACGTTCCCTGCCAGCTGGCCTGCCTACCAACCACGTTCCCTGCCGGCCGGCCGGCCTACCAACCACGTTCCCTGACATTGATGCTCACAGACTCTAACCCACTGAAACTATAATCCCCAGATAAAAATCTTCTAAAAGTCCCCTTGGTCATGGTGTCTTATCACAGCAATAGAAAGAAAAGTAACTAAGACAAAAGTTTAAATTACTTGTAAAGACATTTTGCATAAAGAAAAGATGAAATTATTTGTATGAACAAGTTAAAAACAAGTCACTGGGAACTGATAAGGATTGCAGGGGACATTAGCTTTCACTAACCAATAATCAAAGCAAAAACACAAACAAACTAACCAAAACAAACAAGAACAACAACAACAAAAACCCCAAAATGTGTCACACAGGAACAACTGAGTAAAAGAACAAAGAAAACAAAATCAATTAGGAAAAGAATTTACAGAGTAACTACTATAAATCAGTATCAAGGAAAACTGACCAAAGAGTTAGGAAAACTCTTACATCCCCTCTGCCATTTAATGCCTGGAAGAAACTTAGTTTTATCATCAAAAAAACATGTGAAATAGTATCCTTAGCTGTAACTATTGCCTAAAATAAGTACTGGTGTTTAAGGTGAATTTTATTCATGGTCTATACTTTCACAGATTGGCTGTCATAAAATGCATTCAATACCATAAAATGATTAAGAATGTCTAGAATCCAATGTCACATGGCTCCATGATGGAGCCCTTTACCTGATACACAGGGATGCAATGGCTCTCACCTCAAGGGGAATAGGAGATAGTTTATTCTCGAGCCAAATTTCGTGACAATGACTAAGGGACTCAGATTCAGGTTACTAAAATTCCATGTTCTAACACAGTAACCATTCCAGTAAGTTATATAGTTGCAGAAGAAAGAAGTCATAAATCCAGACACTTCTCAAATACATTGG
Organism: Mus musculus; assembly: GCF_000001635.26. Taxonomy (NCBI): domain Eukaryota; kingdom Metazoa; phylum Chordata; class Mammalia; order Rodentia; family Muridae; genus Mus; species Mus musculus. The sequence continues at coordinate 68,302,013 of NC_000084.6, read as the reverse complement.
TGGAAGCATCAGGTAGGTGGGTCACAGAAAGGCAAGCAAATCTCAGCTACAGGAACCAGATGCTATCTGACAGAATCCTTTACCTTTTATTAGTTGGTCAGAACCAGGGATCTGTTTGTACATTCTAAAGGATTTACCTAATGGTCACACAAATGTCAGGTCACGTAAAGAGCAAAATAAATGACAAGGGGACTAAAGATGGACCAAGATAATCAGAATCTGGACTTGCAACACTCCACCTTATCCAAATCACTCAAGTTCCAAAGACCACCAAGATTCTAAAAATCAATCAATAGCTCTGGGGTCCCAGCTTCCTTCCAGGAATTCTTGTTCACAAGGGCACACTCTAGCTCTGAGTTTGATCCCTAGCTTCGCATCAACACCTACAATAATAAAACTATCAGCAATGGTATTGAAAATACTTAAAGAGAGATGAGTTGATGGAACAATGCAGAAGGAAATTTATGGTAATAAGTAGAGTGACAGGGAGTTCGTTGTTTGTACCTGCAATCACACTGTAACTTGACTCACAGTAATCAAGATATTCTAAAGGGATACCCAAATCTCTTGAGCTGTTAAATTGTTGAAACAATGAACACCAAAATAAGGGAAGTAGAGTGGGAGGGGAGAGGGAGAGGGAGGGAAGGAGAGAAGGAAGTGGGGGGAGAGGAAAAAATGAATATTCCCCTAGGAACTTTATGCTGAGAGACGGGAAAGGAGCAAGCCAAAAGGCGTAGTGAGACCACCTTACAAGAAACAACGGAAGCCCAGGCAAAGACGGGTAATTGAAGGCAGGACCACACTTTGGCCAGGTTGCATTCTTCTTGCCTTCTAGTTAAACCTCACCCTCATTTCAAGACCCACAAAGATGGAAGGGTTACTGGATGGCTATGTCTGCACCACCTCCCAATTTCACATAGAGTGAAATCTCCTTTTCCTGCTTTTCATTATGAATTCGTCTCTTTTTACTGGCTGACTGGGGTGGCGGAAGTGTGCTTGATGGGGTAAGCACAGGCCAGGACCGCTCCATAAGTTCAGTAGCGACTCAAGTAAATCATTTTTCCTGCTCATCTCTGTTTGTGGCTGCTAGCTCATGGTCAGGCATGATCTCACGGACCACCTTGACTGTCTACAGCGGGGTGCAAGCCAATGAAACGGAAAGGGGAAAGCATCTCTCCGACTAAGTTCATCGGTTCCCATCCCGGGCCCAGCCTTTTGCCCAACCTTTGGGTCAGGGTCCTACGGCAGTGCCCCAGACAGAACAAACCCTCTCTGGCTCCCAACATGTCTCCGGCCCATCCCTCATCACAGCCCTTCGGCCCTAGCAGAAAGAAGCACAGGATCTTGTCCTCCCTGGGCTACTGTGGTCTGGAGGAGCAACAGCACCCACCGTCTCAAGACAAGCAGTATCCACACTGCTTCCGGCTATGGGCACAATAAATCCCACCAAGCAAGGACCGGAGGCAGGAGGCTAACGAGTAACGATCCCAGCCAGGAGTCCCGGCGTTCAGGCTATCTCTGCTCTTAAATACACAAGATTTAAGACAAAGAGGCAAGGAAAGGCCAGAACGCCGAACGCCACACTCACCCACACAGTCATCCACGATTCTGTTTGCGGAAACGCCGGCCGGAGCCACGCGTGCCTTGTTACGTCACTTCCGGGGAGTGCGCCCGGGACTTAGTCAATTCCAAGGCCAGACTGGGAGCGTGGCTTCCTCCGCGTTGGAACTACGAGTCCCATGGTTCCCCGCGCGGCGGCGTGCCTCTAGCCCTGCGAGCGGGCACGGAGGGTCGGAGCACGTTGCTAGTGGGCGCGGCTGGCCCTGGGTGGTGGAGGCCTAGTGTTTGCTCGTCCTCCGCTCGGCCGGGTGGCCCTGCCGAGGCAGTTCCTCACGGCCCGTGCGGCGGGAATCCGTGGAGACGTCCCCACATCCTGAGAGGTAGCCTGGGTCCTTGTTTGCTGTGGGGCTTCGGGAGGGGACCGGAGGGCACCTTCACCGCGGGCGTGTGTCTGACGGCAGCGGAGCGCGCCGCTGACGACCCATCGCGGCCTCCCTCCTTGACGGCGGGAGTCGTCAGCACTCCGGACCCACTGCCCGGGGACAGTCGAAAGACGTCACCCCTGCCCTGGGTCCATCTGCAGTCCTGGCAAACCTCTCTCTCGAGACTCCTGGTGCCGTTTCACTCCCTCTCGAGTTATGACCCTTAATGCCCTGCTCTTCCGTCCTTGCTAGTTGGAGTGTCCTCTGGAAAATAGCTAACAGTGTTCACCCTTGGGACTGGCTGGCCACTTCTGATCGCCTTGTTTTTAGTCACGCGGTACTCTCAAGGGAGGCTTACGGTTGCAGGCTTTCACCCCAAGATGAGGGTCAGAACGTAGAATCTACCTGTGGATTGGGATAGTTTACGCACCCACCGCATTTAACTTGCTTATCTCCTCTTCAAAGTTGTGCAAAACCACCATCAGATTTGCAACGTATTCTAAAGCAAATTTGGGCCGTCCAAAGCCGCTTTGAAAATAATTTTTGCTAATCCACCTATTTGTTTGTAGGCAATTTTATTAACATGGTCTGGGGGCCGGGGGAAGATAGATTTGCAGCATATACCTCCCAGTATGATCGCTTGCAAATTGTGGAGATTAGCCCTTCCGAGGTCGTTGACCGGTTTATAAACCTTGAACTTAATGACTTCCTTTTAACAAGTATGACAAATCGATTTTAGATAACTCGGATTGTGCAATGAATTATATGCCATTATCCAGTTTGAGAGTTAATTTCCGTTCAAACTCAAAGGGATTGATCCTTACAGCCACCAAAGCTCTGTTTGCATATTGAAACATTGGAGTTTGTTGTATCCCAATGATTGAGGTTTTTTGGGGGGCTGTGCCCAACGCCCGCCCCCAGATAATTGCTGTTGTCATCTTAGAGAAAATAAACCTGATTTTGACTTTAAAAACAACTTTTAACGACAGATTTCAACATGTAGCGCAGGCTGGATTTAAACTCATGATCTTCCTACCTCAGCCCTCCGGAATGCGGGGATTACAGGCCGACAACAACCACACCTGCCTTAAATCTGTCTCTTAATGGATTTAAACCTTAACTACAGGTTTATACGATTTCCACAATGTATTGATGTTTTAGTTCAAACTTTACATATCAGTAAAGATACTCAAACTTAGTATCTTTGAGTGCCATCTGACTTTGCAGAAATTGAGTTAAAACAATGATAGCTAATACTTTCATATTTTTTAGTACCAAGCTAAATGTTGAGCACATCCCTTGCCCATTTTTTTGTGTCATCCAGTAGAGTAGTTAGGATTGTTTTTTATTTTCAAATGAGGACTACATTTGTTTGCCAAGGTCAGTCTGGTAAATAGTGGACCCAAGGTTTGGTCCCTAGACCTCTCTGCTAATAATCAAACTGGGTCTAGAAGGTCACTCAGAACAGCATGTAAATTTTCAAAAAGTTTCACAATTAAGTTCCAGTTATCTTGTTGAGAGAAAGCAGCTGGTTAAGGGTGTTGTTACTTTGCCAGTATATTAGTTTGTCAGACTATAACCATCATTTTCCTCAGGGTCATTAAACAAGTGCTACATAGTATCTATTCGTGGATGACTGACTCTCTAAGGGGGCAGGGAGACCATTTAATTCATATTTTTTAAAAAAAAGTAACAGAATTTATTTGAAACCATTTATAAGAAAGTGATTACGTTTCTCAGAGGAACACTTGTTTTCAAAGATTGATTTAGTATGTATACAATGCTCCGCCTGAATGTATGCTTGCATACTGGAAGAGGGCACCAAATCCCGCCGTAACAGATGGTTGTGAGTCACCACGTGGTTGCAGGGACTTGAACTCAAGACCTCTGAAAGAGCAGTCAGTGCTCTTAACCACTGAGCCATCTCTCCAGCCGCCGGGGTGCACTTTTAAGGTGTGGGGTTTTTTGTTTGTTTGTTTGTTTTTAAATTGAGTGTAGTTTTTGAAACATTTTGTTTCTAAGATGTAGATGAGTGTCTTTAAGAATGATCTTGTTCTTTGGTGACAGAAAAAGTGTAAAAAAGTTTGGTTTTGTTTCTCTAAATAGTCACTCCAAAAAGTGACAGTTCTCCTGCTTACCCATATCTCTCTGTGCTGAAAGTTTATATCTCTTTAAAATCTTTTTTTCCCCCTAGAGTTGCAAGGGATATTTAATTGAGGAATCTGTCCATGATGGCTATATGTGTCAATTCAGGCTATGTTACACTAATCTCAGGGTTTGTTGTTAGGGTATCTTGAAGGTATGGTTACCTGTTGACTTTTAAGGTGATAACTATCAATAACAACCTCTATTTTAGCTTAGATGTAGTTATAAATGTTTCAGTCTTGTGTCTTAACTTTCCTGTTGGTTTTATATTGCTGGAAAAAACTGACTATACAGATGCTGTACTGTTTCCAGAGGTGACATTTAAAAATGCTTTTTATTGATGTAACGTCATTGTCATTGTGACGGATGGATTCCATAGACACTTTTTAAACTTCAATATGTTTGACCATCTTCTGTCTTTATATCCTCCACCTGTCCCCTCCCACCTGTCCTCTTCCTTTTCTAAGATACTCTCACTTTGACTTTGATGTCATACTCTTGTTTACATACTTTTATCTATAAAATCTAGGGTCCACATATGAGCAAAAACCACAGCAATATTTGTCTTGCTTAGTCAGGCACATTTCATGTAACACAGTGATCTCCAGTTATATCCATTTCCTGGCAAACAGCAGTATTTCATACTGTGTATGTGTGTGTGTGTGTGTGTGTGTGTGTGTGTTGCAATGTGAGGCAGGAAGATATATGAAAGTCAGAGGACAACCTTGACTGTCAGCCCTTGCTTTCCACCTTGCTCAAGACATGGTCTCTTTTTCATACCTGAGTGTTTGGGGATTGTCCTTTGTTCTCCCATCTCATTGTAGGGTCACTGAGATACAAGACCGAGGGGACAAGTGTTTGCATGCATTCTGGCCAAGTCTAACTTAGGTCATCACAAATGCAGGCAGACACTTTATCCACTGCACAATCTTTTTAGCCTCGTAGTTTTGTTCTTTATGGCTAAATAAAATTATTTTGTATATGTGCCACATTTCCCACATCTGTTAATTTACACTTAGGTCCAGAGTTGGCCACTGTAAGTAGGTAGTGTATGGACTTGCAGCTTTTCTTCTGTTTCAGGGTGTGTGTGTGCCCGAGTACGTGTGTGCATGCATGCCCATGCACACGTGTATTGCCAGTAGTAGTATCACTAAATCAATATGGTAGTTTTTGGTTTTTTTTTTTTTCCTGCATTGGCTAAGCTGATTTATATTCCCATCAGCAGTGTATAAAGATTCCCTTTTCTACAAATAAGAATGTTTGCTATTTTTAATATCTCTGGGGACTCTGTGTGTTATGCTGGTGTCTGTGTTTATGTATTGAGTAGAGCTTTGGGCATTGGGACATCATAGGACAATCTTGGATCTTGATTCTTGCTCTCTGTCTTTGATTTTTAATGTTGGCACATAGATCGCAAAGCTCTACCTTTCTTATTATTTTTGTCTGACTGTTCTAATTCATCAACCTTGTTTCCAGGATAATGTTCTGTCTTTGTTTTATTAGTGGGAATTTCCACTGAAATTTTTATTTGGCATATTGAAGTTTTCAAAAATGTCTGTTTTTTATGTCTGTTGCCCCTCTCCCATTTTCATGTGTGTGTCTGTGTGTAGTGTGCATGGCTGTGTATATACATGTTTACACTGTGTGCAAGTGAGCGTGCATGTGTGTGAATATGCATGTAGAGTCCCAAGGTTGATAGTTTAATTGAGGCAAGGTCTCACTCATACCCAGAGCTCACCCATGTGAGTCTGGCTAACCAGCTTGCTCTGAGGATCCCTCTCTCTGCCTTCCTTCCAGGCTGGAATTACAGGTGGTCCCCCATACCCACCCAGCACTCACATAGGTTCTGGGTGTCAGAACTCCAGGCCTTACAGAGTCAGCCCTTGCTCCAGCCCCAGCGTTTGTGTTTCTTTCTTGAATTCTCTTTTCATATCCCATACTGTCTTCCTGACTTAGTTCATCCCTCTGATTGCTTATATTCTCTTTGAAATCATTATGTTGTCTTTGATTTTGTTGAACATTCTTACAATTATTCTTTAGAATCGTTTGAAATTCCATCTACATCACTCACAGTGGAACTCATTACTATAGAATGAGTATGTTGTGAACAAGTCATGTTGCTTTCATTTTTCATGTTACTTAAGTGTCTGCATTGAGAATTTTCTGGGATGGGATCCATGATTAGGTATTTGAATTACCCCTATTCTTTGAAGTTGAAATGTTTTCCATATCCAAGCAGAACCGGCTTATAGTAGAATTGAAATGTACTCCACACAATAGCTGTATGCTCAGGACACTGAGCCCAATTTCCAGCACTAACATAGAATAGTATCTGCAGAAAAAAAAAAACAAAAAACTATAACTGAAGACATCCACGTAGAAAATGCATTAATGGGCATTTGGAAACAAAATGATACTCTGTGAAACTCCAGTGACTCAGAGAATAAAGGAATTGCCAAGGTGTAGTGCATGGTAAGATATTCCTTAATGAGGGAAGGAAAGTAAAGAAACAAGGAGAGTAAGGCTGACCTATTGTCAGAAAGAAAGGGAAGATAACTGAAGGGAGAGAGACCATAAACATCTTCCTTTTGCCCTTCTGACCTTTTTGTTTTCTTTTTCTTTACTTTTTTTTTTTTTTCAAGCCTGGCTTTCCCACAGAGCATAGGCTAGACTGGGGTTATCCCAGCCTCAGTCTTCTGAAGGCAGGATTGTTTTAGTTTGTCTGACTGGATTCACATTCCTTTTCTCAGTCTGCCTTTAGTTGGAACTGCTTTATGGCCTCCTTTCATCTGTATAGCCTCTCCCTTCCGTTACAGGATCTAGAATCCTGAGGGAGATGGGCCTTTGGGTATGCAGGAGCTTATTAATTTCATTAATTGAGTTGGGAAGGCTGCTCCGCTGGGGAGCATTCTCTTGCTGGAATCCTTGACACTGTCATGGAGAAAGGACACTAGCCAGCAGCATGCGTTCATCATTCTCCTTTCCTCCTTCCTCAGTAGGCGCATAAGGTCCCAGAGCATAGCCTCCTCTGTCTCCCAGGCTTTTCCTCCTTGTCACCTTAGTTCCCTGGCTTTCAGTCTTTCCTTTGCAATAACATTGGTCTAGAACAAGTGACAGAGATATAGGCAGTTAAAGCCGTGAAGGAGTTCACGGTGGAATATAGCTATTGATGATGCCTGTGGAAATGTACGAAGGGTTTATAAAGTGGGGTGACTGAGGTGTGTCATAGGGTGATATTATTCAAGGTAAGGAGTCAAGAAACTGAGGCATCAGAGTATTTGGGGGCAAAAATAGAATCTTCAATCCTGATTCATTTTTTCAAAAATAATTCTTAACATGAAACTAAGAACCTCTGTAGACTTTTAGCTTCTAAAAGTACCATTCCTACTTTAGAGAACTCTTAAGTTTTCTTTCTTGAACATAGCAAATAACTTTAAAATATGATATTCTAATGCATTGGCCCCTGCTTATTTTCATACAAATTGGTTAACCTTTGTATTATCAAACAACTCAATGGTATGGTTTTTTTAATGTTTGTTTGTTTGTTGTTGGTTTTTTGGGTTTTTTTTTGGGTTTTTTTTTTTTTTTTTTGGTTTTTTTGCTCTGTCATCTAATTCAAAATAGATCTTTGACCTCCATACCCTTTTTTATAAACAAACTTTGGACAGTAGATTTCTAAACACTGTATTGGCTGGTTTTGTGTAACTTGACCCAAGCTGGAGTTATCACAGAGAAAGGAGCTTCAGGTGAGAAAATGCCTCCATGAGATCCAGCTGTAAGGCATTTTCTCAGTTATCAAGGCGGGGAGGCCATTGTGGGTGGTGCCATCCCTGGGCTGGTATTCTTGGGTTCTATAAGAGAGCAAGCTGAACAAGACAGAGGAAGCAAGCCAGTAAGTAACATCCCTCCTTGGCCTCTGCATCAGCTCCTGCTCCCTTGAGTTCCAGTCCTGACTTCCTTTGGTGATGAACAGCAATGTGGAAGTGTAAGCTGAATAAACCCTTTCCTCCCCAACTTCCTTCTTGGTCATGATGTTTGTGCAGGAATAGAAACCCTAATTAAGACACACTCTTTCCTTTTTCTTCACGATATATCTACAACATAGTTGGACTAGCTTTAAAACTAAAATCATTCTATAAACACTGGGGAAATTCAAAATTCAGGCAACAGGTGGATTAATATTCAAAAATAATCTTTAGTCAACTCATGTAAAAGACTTCGTATCATAAATGTTGCTTAAAGAGTCTAGCAATATGAATTAGAAAAAAGAAACAGATGGAAATATGTGTATTTTGGAGCAGCTCAGAGTAGGTGATAGCTTTTCACACACCTGGCTTTACCAGTGGATTACTCCTGCTTCAGGTAGTGAGATGGACTTAAATTGGCTCTAACTGTAAGGGAAACAAGAACAAAGAGTTTAACAGGCAAGGAAACACTTCATGTCCTAGAGCTCTAGCTCTGCCTTGCCCATGCTAGTTGGCTCCAAAGCAGGACACTGAAAGTTGTCAACATCTCTGTAGTCTTTGTTGTGTTTGGTTGGGAAAAAGGCCTCACAAATCCCAGTAAAGTGTCCTCAAACAAGTCCGCTCTGAACCAGTAACAGTCATCCATGTTAATGCCCAGTTATGTATGCAGTTGTAACTCTACTTGGACTGAGCTTCGGAGTACAGTCACACCAATAACCAGTGGACTTTTTATTCCACACCTCCCCCCAACACACATACCCATGCACATGTGTGTGTATCCTGGCGCGCGTGTGTGTGTGTGTGTGTGTGTGTGTGTGTGTGTGTGTGTGTGTGTGCGCGCGCGTGCGCGCGCGCGCCAGCCCACTGGATCCAGCATAGGAAATCAAATGGTAATTTGCAAGGATCTTTCCATGCACTCTATCAGTTCAGAGATCAAACATGAGCCCTCAGGCTTGGCTGCCAGGGCCCTTAGGATTCATCTCTCAGGTTCCCCCTCCCCCAATGTGGAGTTTTAATTAGATTCCAATATTGAAGCTGGAGGAAGTGAGTAAAAAATGGGGTTTCTAAAAGTAAAAGGTGTTTTGGCAACTAAAGTTTTGCTGTTTATAATAGCTTCAGGAATCTCTGACTTTTTTTTTTTTTTGTAATGATGAAATGTTTGGTACTCTAAGTCACACTAGTCAGACCAAGGGTTGAGTAGGCTGCCTGTGACTAGCACCAGTCTTATAGAACATAGTGAGTGTAGACCATTGCCATTGTTACAGGAAGCTGCCACGCAGAGCTGCTCTGAGTTCTTCATGTGAAACTTTTGTCTAACTATTTAGCCACACACACACCAAGACAAAACAAAACAAACAACCCTTGTACTTGGTTTTATTAGAGACTATATGACCAGGAATTTTTCCCACTTGTGAGGTAGAGGTTTTTCATAAGATAATACAATGTTTGAGATAATAGTTAGCTTTGAAAGTTAACTGGGCTTTTTAAAGATCCCTTTCCCTTAAAAGGACCCAAAATTGTTTTTATTATCCAGTACTTGCAGATATACTAACACTTTGGTACTGGCCCTTGAAGTTTGAAGAGAGCTGTTGCAGTGTGACTTTGTAGTGTAGAGCCCTGCTGTGATCCTCACACACTTGCTTTCCTGAAGCACTCCCATACGCTGTGTCATCCTGTGACTCAGTACCCTGAAGCTCTGGTCATGTAGAATTAGAACCACATAACTGGGATTGAGTGCCATAAGGCACTCACTAATGTTGTAATTCTGCTTATAGATACTTCTTAAAGATTTTTAAAAGTGGACAAATTTTATAATAGAATATTCTGTAATAGAATGCTGTTTATAATGCATTAAAATTAGAAACTTAAGTTTATAAGAGTAAGTAATTGATTAAGTCAGTTCTGGGTTTTCAAAATGAAGAAATTTCTTATCTAGCTCCTCAGGCTGATAATTTGAATAACTTTTTATTTATAATGGTAAATAATATGCCATATCATGCAGTACAGAAAACAGTAACTCCAAATTCTAAATTCAAATCATTCTGTTTTGTTGTCAGCAGGTTTCTGTGTACAAAAATCAAAGGGCAAAGACTGAGTGGTTAGATAATTGTTTAGGACAGATCTCTACAAATAAAATATAGTCTCAGTTCCCCCATTCTGCTGTATTTTTATCTGAATATTGCTTTTAACATAGTATTCATAATTTCAGGTTTTTCCTTACAAACTCAAAGTCTCTTGTAATTCTTTAAGTACATTACAATTATGATTGGCAATGCTAGCTTTAATTCTCATCTCCCTTGGTATGCTTGGAGTATGAAGTGTCCCCCATGGGTGCTACATGCTTGGTGCCCAGCAGGTGGTGCTGTTTTGGAAAAGTAGTGAACACCTAGGAAAAGTAGGTCATTGTGAGAAGGCTTTCGAAGGTTGTACCTGGTCTCCATGCCTTCTCTCTTTGCTTCCTGTCTACTGCAGGTAAAGTCTTTTATAGGCTCCTGTTGCCATGTTGTTCTGCCTCTCTGTGGTGGGAAAATCAGTGGGCCAGGGAACTATAAGTAAATCTCTGCAACTCTAAGCCAAAACTGGCACCTTGAAATAGATCTTCCCACGTACTCTCTGTACCTTCCACCCCCTTCTGCCTGGACCTAGAAGAACCACCGCACTTTATCTCCATCGAGTCTAAGTTGTCCTCCTAATTAGCCTGGGTAATCATCACGTGATCACTAAAGTTCACACCATTTTCTTATTTTCCTTCCCTCCCCCTCAGTATCCAGTAGGCTGATAACTCACACGTGATAAGTATCTCTCCTATCATGGAATGTTTACCTTCCAAACTATATTGAAGATGGTGACCATATTTTACAAAACTGTTCTTCATGTCAAAGGATTAGAGCTCTGTACTGTCCAGTGCTTGGTCAATAAAAACACATTTATTTAGTTTCATGACTTTTCCTGGAGAGACATAAGCAAATACCTAAAGTGAGGACAAAGAAACAATTCTATCCAAGTCTATCTCAGTGAGGAGCCTCCATTGTCGGAGTCAGAAGAGCTTCCTCCCTCCAGGAATGAATGTTTTAATTCATAAATTAAATAGCCACAGGACATCTTATGACTATTTTACTTTGGTATAAGAGACTCAACAGAGAACAGTGCACTCTGGCCCATAGCCCTGGAAGGGCTACAGGAGTGACACTTAAGCAGTGTGTTGCAATAGGAGGTGTTTACTAAATATTTCATGAAGCTTTGCTGTTACTGACCTAAAGCAGTAGAGAGCTCTGCTGTAGGAGGCAGAGGTAGGACGGCAGACTGACTGACTGCCAGGACAGGAAAGAAGCAGGGCTGCTGCTCTTGCCTGAGATACCATCTGCTCATCTGTACCTGCTCACCTGTACCAGCTAGTATTGTGTCAACGTGACACAAGCTAGAGTCATCAGAGAGGAGGGGCCTCAATTAAGTAATGCCTCCATAAGATCCAGTTGGAGGCAATCGTGTGAGGCATTTTCTTAATTAGATGTGGCTAGCCCAGCCCATTGTAGGTGGTCCCATCCCTAGACTGGTGGCCCTGGGTTCTATAAGAAGTCAGGTTGAGCAAACAAGTAAGCAGCACCCTCCATGGTCTCTGCTTCAGCCCCTGCCTCTGTATGAGCTCCTGCCTCTTCATCAACTCCTGCCTCTGGGTCTCAGCACTGTTTGAGTCCCTGTCCTGGCTTCCTTAATTGATGACCTATGATGTCGGTCATGGGGGACATTACCCACGTATTTTCAGGAACCAGGGATATGTTTGTGCTAATTCATTTCAGACATATTCAGATTTCACATGCAGACACATGGTATCAATTGTAGTTTAAGAAATGCTGTAAAGTTAAAAAGACCTTAAAGGAATATATCATGATAATGTGAATAAAAATACTATGGAAAGTGACACCCTTACCCTTTGTCCGAGTTAGGGTTTCATTGCCATGAAGAGACGCCATGACTAAGGCAACTGTTATAAAGGCAAACATTTAATTGATGTTAGCTTACAGTTTCAGAGGTTTAGTCCATTGTCAGGATAGGAAGCACGCCAGCCTGTAGGCAGACACGGTGCTGAAGGAGGTAAGGGTTCTAGATCTTGATCCAAAAGCAGCCAGGAGGAGACTGCATTTCATATTGGGCAGAGCCTGAGCATAGGAGATCCTCAAAGCCCATCCCCACAGTCACACACTTCCTCCAACAAGGCCACACCTCCTAATAATGCCACTTCTCATGGGCCAAGCATTAAACACTTGAGTCTATGGGAGTCAAACCTATTCAAACCACCTAATTCCATTCCCTCCCCCCCCCCAATAGACTCGTAGCCATAACATAATGCAAAGTGATTTTAGTCCAACTTCTAAAGTCCCCATAGTCTATCATAGTCTCAACAATGTTGAAAGGTCCAAAGTTCAAAATTGCTGCTGAGAGATTTATGCTCTCTCTTAACTATAATCCCCTATAAAGTCAAAATCAGAAAGCAGCTCACATGCTTCCAACATCTCAGAAAGCAGCTCACGTGCTTCCAACATCTCAGGGTGTGCATTGCCTTTCCAAAACGTGGGGAGGGAGCACAGTGAGGAACATTGGACCAAAGCCAGCTGGGAAAACTCCGAACTCTGCATCAGCACAGCTGATGTCAAAAGGCTCTTCAGGTCTCCAGGTGCTTTCAGCTGTGTTGACTGCAGCACGGTTCTTTCAGGCTGGTCCCACTCCCTGTCAGCAGCTTTCCTCGGCTTTGGCATCTCTAACATCTTGGGGTGTCCAAGGCAACTTTAGGTTTACTGCTTCATGCAGTGCCTCTCTGGGCCTCTATGCAGGGACACCCCTGCCAACACATCTGGCCTCAGTGATTTTCCTTAAGTAGCAGAGGGTGACTCTATAACCCTTTCTATTCTTGACTCTAAAGCTACAGCCATGTTGCCAAAACTGGCAAGTCTTTCTGCTTGCTGGGCCTGGAACATGGCCCCTTTGTTCAATTACATCTTCTCCAGTTTCCTGGTTTCCAAGGTTTCTTAGGCTTCACTGCCTAAGTTTGGCTGTCCTAGAACTTGCTCTGCAGACCCAACAGACTTTGAACTCAGAAACCTGCATGCCTCTGTCTCCTGAGTACTAGGATTAAAAGCATGTATCATCCTGTCTTGGCCTAAGCTGTTCTTTAATAGAGCTTTATAATATAAGCATTGCCACTATGTATCAAGATCTGGATTAAAAGCATGTGTTGATCCGGCATGTAACATCCGACATCAAGATCTGTATCAAAGGCCTGTGACTTCCGGATTCAAGACCTGGATCATGGAAATGCTGTCTTTTTACCGCAAGACATGGTTCACAGGTGTGCCCTCCATTTCTGGATTGTAGTTCATTTCAGATATAGTCAAGTTGTTAACCAAAATTAGTCATCACAGTCTACCCCTTGTCAACCTGATACATACCTCCTTATATCCAAATGAAACATGATATAACTATCCACATACAACCACAAAGGCATTGTAAGTTTAGAATAGGTGCCAAAGTACCTTGAGGAATATCCTGTTCACAAGATGGAAGCTTAGCTGGGTAGGATCATGCCCCAAGGTCACCACTCCTTTAATTCCCTTTAATATCTTTAATCTGTTTATCTCCTCCATCACAGGATTTAGCTACCTTCCACTTCCTGATACCCTTTACATAGAACTGAGCATACTTTGACTTCGGGTTCTCCTGCTTCTACCTCCCCAGTGCTGAAATTGTCACTGTGCACCACCACACATGGTTTATGCCTTGCTGGGGATCACATGTAGGGGTTTGGTTTCATTTGGTTTGGGACTGTGTTTCTCAGGGTAGCTAGCTCTGGCTATCCTGGAACTTGCTCTGTAGCCTAGGCTAGCCTTGAACTCAGAGATCCGCCTGCCTGTGCCTCCTGAGTGCTGAGATTAAAGATGTGTGCTACCACTGCCCGGTGACACCTAGGGAGCTTTGTTGTTTGTGGTGGTTGTGGTGGTAGCAGTGGTGTCGATGGTTTTTTGGGGCATTATTTTACTTTATTGAGGTTTCTTCATAGTGATTCCTAGAGTGTCTGCTCCGCTTTGCATCCCCACCAACAGTCACTGTGGGTTCCTCTTTCAGCACAGCCCTGCCAGCATGTGCTATCACTGTTTTTGATCTCGGCCATTTTGACTGTGGTTAGGTGAAATCTCAACCTTATTTATATTTGCATTTCCCTAATTGTTAAGAATGATGAATACTTTTGAGCTTTGTCATAGCCATTTTTATTTCTCCTACTTAGAATTTTATGCCTGCTGGTCTAGCAATCTGACAGCTTTGCCACATGCTGAATTCTGTTGGCTTTTCCTTAGCATTGGATCTCTTTGAATGGCCCGGGCTAGTCTGGTTTTTGTATAAGATGGTATTAGATGAGAGCAAGATGTTAAGTTTGAATTGTCTTCTTATAGAAGATACTCCCAGTATCATTCATTGAAAAGGCGGTCTTTTCTCCCCAGTGTTTACTTTGGTACCTGTATTAAGAATCAGATGGCCATAGATATGAGGGTTTTATTTCTAGGCTCACTATTTTGTTCCATTTAGTTTTGTGGCTTGTTTCTTTTAGCATTTGTTAAGTTTGTCCGTTTGCTTGTTTTTATAAGTGTTTTGCCTGTATGTATGTATATAGACATATGTGCCTAGTTCCCATAGAAGCCAGAAGATGTGAGAATCCCTGGAACTGGTGTCAAGGTCCAGAAGTCACCCTACAAACCACACATACACCGATCTCAATCAGACAAGGGTAATTTATTGAACACATACCCTAAGACTGATCAGAGACATAGCTCAGACTCAGGAGCGGAAAGCTACAACACCAAATGTTTTTCAGGGTCAGTTTATATAGGCAAAGGACCATAAAAAGCTCATAAGCCGTGAGAGGAGGGCTGCAGGGTAACCAACCTTTTTTTCAAGGTTTTTGTTTTTGTCATTTTTAGACATAACAGTTTAAGCCGACCTCTATTTTGCTTGGTACTGAGTGGAACTTGTGGTGGAATTTCTTAAGATTAACAAACCTCAGAACACACATAACATAATAGGGTATGTGGTCAGCATGACTCGGCTCTGAATTAAGCTACTTTTCTTTGTCAGTAACAATGTGAAATCACAGGCCGTCATGGAACAAAACACCTACAAGCTCTGTATGCTAGGGAAGCAGGCTTCAACAACTAGAATAACAGACAGTTGAGTTGCCATGTGGGTTTTGGGAACCAAACCTTGGATCCTCTGTAAGACCAATCCCTGAGCCATCTCTCTAGTCTCGTAGGTGTCTGGCTTTAAAAAAAAAGATCAAGATGTTCTGATTAGTGCAGCTCTGTGGATGCCTCCAGCTCTCCTTTTGTTCAGTATCACATTTCCTGTTGGATCTTTCATGTTTGCCTGTGAAGTTTAGGATTGTGCTTGAGAGCCTTTGGGGGGGGGGGGGGAACTAGGCTTTTTTTCTTTTTTAAAAATAGAGATTCCACTAAGTTGTTTAAAATACTGTAGAGATTTTAACAGTGATAATTCTGCTGGTCCTTGATAGAAGCCTTTTCTTTTGGTGTGTGTTTTTAATTTCTTTCATTAAAGGTTTTATAAGTGTAAAGGGTTTTGTTTTTCTTCCTTCATTAAATATATTCTCAAGTTGTTTGTGAATGGGATTGTTTAGAAATATTTTAGTTTTTTTCATACAATATATTCTGAGCAGAGTTTCCCTTCCTCCAGCTCTTCCCAGATTCTCTTCACCTCTCTACCCACCCAACTTTCTCCTTACTGCCCCATCTCTCTTGGGGGAGGACGACAAGCAAACAAACAAGCAAGCAACAACAACAAACCATGCTGGGCAGTAGTAGCGCACGCCTTTAATCCCAAGCACTCAAGAGGCAGAGGTAGGCACATCTCTGATTTCAAAACCAGCCTGGTCTACAGAGGAAGTTCTAGGACAGCCAAGGCTACACAAAGAAACCCTGTCTCATAAATACAAACCAGAATAAAAAATAAAAAGAACAAAGAAAAGTCAGAAGAAAAACACAGAGACAGATAGACCTACACACATACACAGTAGAAAATATGAAAGCACAAAATCAGAAACCATAATTTATAAGCAAAAGGTCAGTAAAACAAAGATTGGCACAGCAGCAATATGTAATAAAATGCCAAAATAGCAAAGTCTACAAAAATACCACAGTTAATTTTCTGTTGACCATCTACCGTTGGGCATGAGGCTACCCTAAAGTGATACTACATTGAACAAAACTGATTTTTCCTTTGTAAATAGATGTCTTTTGAGGATAGCTTCTTGATTAGGGATGCCAGCTCGTGTTCATGTCCCTCTCCCAGAGCTGGGACTCTATCTGGCTGGAACCTGTGCCGTCCCTGTGAAATTATGTGTGTCAGTCCTGTTGTTTTTGGAAAATACTGTTTTCTTAGTCCTGTCCTCTGGCCTTTATAATCCTTCAGCCTCCACTCCTCATAGCTCCCTGAGTCCTGAGTGAAGGTTCTAGTTAGGAACTAGCTCAACTTCTCTCTTTTCAGTGAAATAGGTAGGTATTGAGGCCTTACCATCAGTTCGTAGATGACAATAGCATTGGCAAAAACCTGAAATATTTGGGAGTATCTATGGGGCCCCTTTAGCCAACAACTCAACTAGACGAAACCCATTCCCAGAACTAGATGTTTAAAATCTAACAAATGTTTAAAAACTAACATCTACATATAAGAGACTACAAACAATTTTTTTCCCCTTTGGGGTCTGGGTTATCTTACTTGGGATGATTTTTTTATATGTATAATTCCATCCATTTACCTGCAAATTTCATAATTTTATTGTTAACAGCTAAATAACATTCCACTGTATAAATATGCCACAATCTGTTAATGGACGTCTAGGCTGTTCCAGGTTCTGACAGCAATGAGCCTGGATGAACCAGGATCTCTGTTGAAGAGTGTAGAGTCCTTTAGGTATATGTCCAGGAGTGGTATGGCTGGATTGTGAGGTAAATTGATTTCCATCTTCCTGAGAAACTGCCACACTGATTTCCATAGTGGCTGTACAAGTTTTCATTCCCACCAGCAACCTGTAAGTGCTCCCCCCTCCCCCCCTCCGCCCTTACCCCACATCCTTGCCAGTACAAGCTGTCATGTGTTCATTGATCTTGTCCATGCTGACCAGTATAAGATGAACTCTCAAAAGACTTATGAACTATACTTCCTGATGACTAAGGATGAGAACATGTTTCTCAGCCATTTGTATTTTATCTTTTGAGAATTCAGTTTAGTTCTGTACCCCATCTTTAATTGGGTTGTTTTCTTGATATCCAGTTTTCTTTTTTAATTCTTTATATATCTTAGGTATTAATCTCCTATCAGATGTGTAATTGGTAAATGTCTTTTCCTATTCTGTATCCTGCCACTCCATCCTAATGATGGTGTCCTTTGTCATATACACAACCTTTTATCTGGGAACTGAATGATAAAAGGAAGGGTAGAAAACCCTTGAGATTAAGTAATTACAACAGGATTTTGTCAAGCATTTTTTGCATCTAACAAGTTGATCATGATTTTTATCTTTCAGTCTATTTGTGTAGATTATGTTTATTGATTTACATGTATTGAACCATTTGTGCACCTCTGGAGTAACAACTATTTGGTCATTGTAGATAATCATTTTGATATGTTCTTAGAGTCTGTTAAATACCTTATATTTTGCATCTGTTTTCATAAAGGATATTGTTCTATAGTTTTCTTTCTTTGTTAAGTCTTTGTGTGGTTCAGTTATCAGGGTAATTGTGGCCTTGTAAAAAGAATTAGCCAGTGTTCCTTCAGTTTCTATTTTAAGGGATAGTTTGAGTAGTATTGGTGTTAATTCTTTGAAGGTCTGATAGAATTCCAGCTGACTCCATCTAATCCTGGACTTTCTTTAGTTTAGTTGTGAGACTTTTAATTACAGCTACTTCACCAGGAGTTATGGGTCTGTTTAATTTGCTTATCTGATCTTAGTTTAACTTTGGTAGGTCTTATATGTCAAGAAATGTATTCATTTATTTTAGGTTTTCCAGTTTGGTTGAGTACAGACTTATTTTTTAAAGTATGTTCTGAAGGTCTCTGGATTCCCCCAGTTTCTATAGTGGTGTTCCCCTTTGTATCTTTGCTTCACTTATTTGGATCTTCTCTCTCCATCTTTTAGTTAATTTGGCTAATGGTTTATCAATATTATTGATTTTCTCAAACCACCAACTCTTCCTTTCATTGATTCTTTATATTTGTTTCTGTTTCATTTATTTCAGCTGTTTGAATATCTCATGCTGTCTACTCTTTTGGGTTGTTATTTCTTTTTATTCTAGAGCTTTCATGTGCGACATTAAGTTATTAATATGAGATCTCTAACTTTTTTTAAAAGTCTACCTAGTGCTTGAACTTGCCTCCTAGGACAGTCTTTCTTCATTGTGTCCCATAGGCTTGGGTGTGTTGTGTATTCATTTTCATTCAATTCTAGAAAGATTTTAATTTTTTTTATTTTTGTCTTGACCCATTTTACATTAAGTAGTGAATTGTTTGGTTTCCATGAATTTCTATACTTTCTATTGTTTTTAGTCCATGGTCATCAGAAAGATTTCAGGGTATTTCAGATTTCTTGTGTCTGTTAAGACTTGCATTGTGCCTAGGTATATGGTCAATTTTAGAGAAAGTTTCATGGGCTGCTCAGAGGAAGGTGTTTAGGTAAAATGTTACATAAATATACACTGGGCCTATTTGATCTATGATGCTAAGTTTTAGTTAGATAAGTTAAATGTCTCTGTTTAATTTTTAACTGAAGGTCTTGTATAATGTTGACAGTGGAGTAATTAAATCATCCCCTATCCTAGGTGAAGATCAGTATGTGATTTTAGCTTTAGTAGCATTTATTTATGAACTTGAATGCCCGTGTGTTTGATGCCTTAATGTTTAGAATTGCAACATCTTCTTGGTGGATTTTTCCTTTGATGAGTATGTAGTGTCCTCCCCTATCTCTTTTAATTAGTTTTGAAGTTTTATTTGTCAAATATGAAAATGGCTATGCCTGTTTACTTCTTGTGCCCATTGGCTTAGAATATCTTTTTCCATCCTTTTACCCTGAGGTGATGTGTTTCTTGGATGCAACAGAAAGATGAATTCTGTTTCTAAACCAGTCCGTTAGTTGGTTTCTTTTTATTGGGGAATTGAGAGCATTAATGTTGAAAGTTATCAATGAGCAGTGTTCATTGTTTCTCTGTTATTTTGTTGTGGTATGGGTTTCCCCTCTTTTGATGTACTGGTCTGTGGTTACTTATCCCTTGTATGTTCTTGGATGTGTTTAACCTCTTCAGGCTGAAGTTTTCCTCCTAGTGCCTTCTATAGGGCTGGATAATCTACACTAGCATCTGTGGTCTCTTAAAGCTTGTCGTGAGCCCAGGCCCTTGTGGCTTTTAGAATCTCCGTTGAGAGGTCGTGTTATTCTAAAGGGACTGCCTTTATACTTGGCCGTTTTCCTTTTCAGCTTTTAAAGTTCTTTCTTCTGCACATGTACTGCTTTGATTATTATGTGTTATGGGGATTTCTTTTCTGGTCTTGTCTATTTGGTGTTCTGTGTGCATCCTATAACTTGATAAGACACCTCCTTCTTTAGGTTGGGGAAATTTTTGTCCGTGGTTTTCTTGAAAATATTTTCTGTGCCTTTGACTTGTGTTCCTATCATTTGAGGATCTGGTCTTCATAGGGTCCTGGATTTCCTTTGTGCTTTATTCCTGTATTGTGGGTTTTGTGGGTGTTGTTGTTATTTTTCTTTTGTTTTTTGTTTTGCTTTGTTTTGTTTTGAGTTAACATTTTGCTTGACTGAGACATCTATTTCTTCTGCCTGGTCTTCAACACTTACAGTTCTCTTTTCATATCTTGTACTCTGCTAGCAAAGCTTATCTCTGAGAATTTTCTTTGACTTTCTCAATTTTTCACTTCAGTTTTCTCTCAGTTTGGGTTTTCTTTATTCATTCTTTTTCTTTGTTAAATTCTTTTATGTCATGAATAGTTTTCATTATTTTGTTCCACTGTTTCTCTTTTCACAGATTTTACTATGCTGTTCATTCATTTTCTCTTTAATGTCCATGACATATTCATAATTGCCATTTTGAAATCCTTGTCTTATGCTTCAGCTATATTGCCTTTTTCACGGCCTAGTTAGTAGGGTTAATGGTTTCTAGTGGAAGCGTATTGTTTTGGCTGTTAATACTTCTGTTTGTTGTGCTGTTTTCTAGGCATCTGGAGTTTTGATAACTAAAGTGATTCTAGGTGTTGATATGTGATCTTATCTTGAGGTAGGAGGAGGGGTTATTACAGAGCTGCAAGCTGGTTATTACAGAGCTGAGGGAGAGAATGGAGATCATAATGGAGGACAGGAAGGATAATGTGAATTGCTGGCCTTAGTTCCAATTTGGTATGACTACTGGGGGTGCCAGGTAGCTAGTATGTCTCCGTACCTGAGGCTTCTGACATAATGGAATAGGAATGGGCTAGAAGGGGAGGTCTACTGGAAGGAGAAAGCTGGGTCCATGCCAAGGTTAGGTGCAATTCTCAAGGAATACATGTTTTTAATTGATAAAAATGATAGACTTTATATGTTAATTTTTGTATCATACAGCTTATTGAATTTGCCAATTCTGCAAATCTTTTGGTAGACTCTTAGCTCTTCTTACAGATCATATCATTTGCAAACAAAGATAATTTTACTTCTCTTCATATACATATGCCTTTTATCTCTTTTCCTTTCATAATTGCTTTGGCTAAAGTGCTGTACTGAAAAAGAATAAATATCCTTGTGTTCAGATATTAGAAGAAACACTTCCTGGTTTTCCTCATTTTAGTATGGCATTGGCTTTAGGTTTGTTATATGTAGAATTTGTGTTGAATACTGACTCTTCCATACCTGATCTATTTGAGATATTTATTGAATACATGCTTTTTCTATATAAAGATGTCTATAAGATAATCAAAATTTTCACTAATTTTGTTGTTAGGTCTTTTTAATTTTCATATATTGAGCCATTAGTACACCCCAGTAGTAAATCTTACTTATTATGCTGTATAAACTTTTGACTGTGTAGTTAGAATTGATTTGCCAGTTTTTTGTTAGGGATTTTAATGTTCTTTGTTTACCAGTTATACTACTTGTATCCTTGTCTGGTTTTAGTGTCAGAGTAATGCTAACCTTGTACAATGAAATCTAACTTTAATTGGAGTATAGTGTCCAAGTCACCTTGAAATAGAAGATATCTAGTTGCTATCCTCTGAAGAATTATATGGGGGGGGGGGTGTGTATAAAAGAAGAAAGGGGGTCACATATTTGGTCACTGAGTATTGATTATGAAAGTAAGGAGAAGGGGTAACAGTGGTTTTATGATGTTACCCCCTGCCCTTTACACTAGGATTTTGCATGGGTCAATGAAGAGAATGTCCATGGTTTGAGCAACTCAGGATAAGAAGATGAAGAAGGGAAGCTACAATGTATAGTAATATACTTTAATCATAATAATTACTATGACAACAATATTAGTAGCTACATTTTAAGGAAGAGGGAAAAACTAACAAAGGCCTAGAGCTTATTTCTCATGGCAAGTTCGGGTTGTCATCAAGATGCTACCTGCCAAAAGTGAGTTGACTCAAAAAAAAAAAAATCCATTACCCCAAAGGAGTAAGTGTTTATTATGGGTCCAGATAAGCGTGATGATGTCATGGGAACACGGATTTAGGTTACCCAGATTACAGGTTTCTTATTAACAGAAAACAGGAGCTCATAAGTCAAGACACTTCTCAAATACATTGGTAGAAACAAAATGTCCTGTAAATGAGCTACAACAAAGCAGGAAGTCTCTGCTATTGGCCTCAAATACTCTCTAAAGACATTCTTAGCCTTTTGACTGGCTCCTACCTGATACCTTTTACCTGATAGGCAGAGTTTATTAAGTCACATAAGTGGGCAAGGAGTGATTAAGAAGACAAAAATTGGTTCAAGATAAATTGTAATTAAACTCTGGACCTGCAACTGTTACTGATAAATCAGGGCTTCCTTCTCTGTACTGTTGAGGAGTCCTTGAGGTTGTTAGTCTTGATTAAAAAAAAGAAAAGAATGTAAGTGTAATTTAAAAACAGACTCAGAAAAGCTCAAGGACAATGTTATTAGTTTAAAGAAAACACACACACACCACCCCATGGGGCTGGAGAGATGGCTCAGTAGTTAAGAGCTCTTACTGCTCATACAGAGGACCCAAGTCCAGGCCTTAGCACATATACTCGGAAACTTACTGCCTATAAGTCCTGCCCCAAGGGTTCTGGTGCCCTCTTCTGCCCTCTGCAGGTACCCACTCATGCAGCATCATCATGCTTGCAGGGGCATGTGCACACACACACAAGTAAATAAATAACAAGGTAAGTTTAAAAGGAAAACTTCATCCATTTGCCATCTGTGAATCTTGGTAGCTGCCCAGGGGAAGAAGGTGGAGAAGAGGAAAGTGTGTGGTGTGTGAGCAGCCCCATGAAGGAGAGGAAGGCTTCAAAGAGAGGGGGAGAAGCCCAAACGAGAGAAGACCAGCATCTGAGAGAGACAGAGGAGAAGGAGGGCAGACTCAACAGACCTTGATGGTGAGGTTCTGTAGCAAATGCACAGAGGAGGGTCTCGGAAGGAGAAGCATTACTCACTGAAGGGATAATGATTCCTGCCATCTCTGTAGCATGACTTAAAGAATATCAGGCCTGAATGGTCCCTTGACTAGGTGATGGGGGGGGGGGGGGGGATTAATGAGAAAAACTAAGACCAGACACCTCTTAAATTTTAGATCTTACATGATCATCAAATGGCAGGCACATATCAAAACAAGAGAAAACAAGATTAGGGCAATAGGAGTGCCTATATCTAAAGAGGATGCACAAAGTCTGTCAAGTTCTGTTTGGTTACTGGAAGAAATACCCTTACATAAACATCATCCTAAAATTACAAAAGGTCACAGAATTTTATTGGGGAGACAAACAGCAGACTCAAACATTAAAAGATTATTTGTGTACCTTATAAAACTTAATATGCAAGGCTCTAAGTCATTATAGCACATGGCTATTTGGGATCAAGGAACATGCATACACAACACAATTTCATTCCAGTAAGATTCTGGAAAACTAACTTCCCATAGCATCAAATAAATAATACACTTTTTGGAAAAAGTATTTAGCTAACTTAGGAGGTATGGAAGGGCGCAGCCTGTCAAACAATCAGGTATATGGTTATGGTATTGTTGCTCTACTGCTAGTCCAAAAGAACTGGCAGGTATCCAAATCGGCCAGAAACATGTTCCTCAGAAAAGGTGCTTACAAAGCAGGGAGGCTGGCTTCAGGTCAGGGCTCTGCAAGGAGGGGATACACAAGATGGAGACAGACTTGCCAGAATTAATCCCAAGGGCAGAACACACCATCCCAACATCAGTATAGAGCCCTGCCTGGTCAGGTAACACCCTGGCTGGGAGTGAAGGCTCAAGGGAAAGTGAGATGGAGAGTTGCAGCCCTCGGACCCCAGAATAGTGTGGTCCTGGGACACTGAACAACACTCCACTGTCTTGCAGGATGCTAGAAGTACTGCAGTAGTGCTTCCAGCCAGACAATCCATAACTGAAAAACAAACCAACATTTACAAATGCGCAGACTCAAGACCAATGACAGGTGGTTTAGCCCTGTGGTTCTACAAGTGAGCCCAAAAATTAGTGTGAAATAAATGGCAAAGACTTTTGTCCATGCCGGTATTGAAAAGGATTACAAGAAACCCCAACTGAGTATAACACAGATAAAAGCACTAACAAGAACATAAACGTAGAAGGCAAAATAGCTGAAGTTAGTTAGGACAGCATTTCTACAAGCATATTTGTACCCATGACTTTACAAAGAGACAACAGGGCACACCAGGAATTCTCAAGGGAAGGGAAGAATGGCCAGTCAAGACCCACATGGTAAAGTACTCCACTTGAACTGCTATGTATTTAAAGGACATAATGCACCCCTGGGGTATATAAGTAGAAAATGGTCTGGAGAAATAACTTGGTCACTAAAAGCACTTGCCAATCTTCCAAGTAGACACAAGTTTCCGGCACTCATGTTGAAAGACTGAAAACTGCCTGCAACTCCTGCTCCAGGAGAGCTGACAGGTTTCTGGTTTCTTCAGGTATCTGCACATACATACTGAAATACAAATAAGTCTTTAAAAAGTTAAGTGGAAGATAGAAAGGAACCAGAAGGTCACATAGCATGAGATATGAATGACAGTAAGGAGATATGAAGACCATAAAACTCCTCTGGAAAAGTATAAATTCAGAATTCTAACAAATACATACAGGCTGGATACTTCTAACTTCATTATGTATATAGACTACAGAACCAATGCAAATCCAGTGCTCACCAAAAATATGCAGTAACAATGTTTGACATTTATTCAGGATCCGGCTTAGCTTTAGTGAGAACTAAAGCAGCAGCCTTTACAATTAGGGTATTAATGCTATGGGATGCTGCCAGAATGCCCTGTGATGAAGGGAATGTATAGTGGAATTTTCCCTTACCATATAATACTTGGTGTAGAGTTATCTGTGAGAACCCGGTAGGGAGTGATATAAATTATTAGAGAGGAAATAAGGTTGATCTTATAAGCTAGATAATTCATTAATGAAAGCTTTTATATGATTATATCTTACCTTTCAATGGAGTGAAGGGAGGCTAGTTATCTTTGCATTATTGTGTGTGTGTAAGCTGCAGGTGTAGGTGCTGGGATCAGAACTTAGGTCCTCTGGAAGAACAACATGTACCCCTATCTGCTGAGCCCTCTCTCCAGGCCCTTGAGTTCTTTAGACAGGATCACCCTTTGTATCCAGCCCAGCCCCCAGCCTGTGATCCTCCTGCTTCCCAAGTACCTTGTCATCTCAGAATTCAACACTAACTCCAAGTCAGTCATAAGACATCTTTATTTTTCCTTTCTCTTCTCTTGATATGGGGGGGGGGGGCGCGGGGGAGAAGATAAATACCAGGCTGTTTCTTATCATCATCAGTAATGTATGTGATTTACAACTTTATTATTTCTTGTTTACGGGCTGTTATAGAATAGTTGGTACTGATTACAACTATTCAAACCTTAACCCTTGTGAAAGTAACTTATTTACAGAGCAGCTTTATATCAGGAGTAGCACATTGTTCGGTAAGAACCCTGTTAAACTAGTCATCATTTAACTTGTTGACTTAAGCTTGGAATCTGAGAGCAAAGAACATGGAATTATGGCCCCAAAACATCTGTACTCAGGATTTGTGCTCCATTGATCCTTTATATATTAGAAGAGTTGTTACAAACATCCTGTTTGTAGTTGTGAAAGTGCTTGTTAATGTTACCCTCTAAGATGTCTGCTAAACAGACTGCTTATGTTTAAAGAATGTGTTTTAAAAAATGTTAAAATCCCAGTGCCTTAAAACTATATACCTTACCATTTTTCCCACAGGTTAAGTGCCAGTTTGTCTGTCCTTTTATTTCTAAGGACAATAGTTAACTTTTAGGTAGTGTGACTTAAATTGGAAGTTATGTATAATAGAATTTTTTTTTTTTTTCTAAATCTAGTTTCTGTAGAAGCTGAAACCCATCACTGTCCTTCAAAATGCAATGGAATGTACCACGGACTATGTCTCGGCTGGCACTCAGGACATTCGTGGAAGCACAGAAAGCCAGGCTCTTTGATCACCATTGGCGCATAAAAGGGCCGTTACTTGTGCATAGAGGTGAATACAGAGTGGCTTGGACACCACACCTTCGAAAGCAGTGGCTACATTTATCTGCTGTTCAGTGCCTTGCAAAGCAAAGGAATCTCTTAGATGCTCAGCCGCCTCAGCTGGGGACCCTTCGCCAGGAACGATGGGAGCAGGACATTTTATCCAAGAGGGTTTTATCTTCCAGTTCCACATCCCAGGAAACTCCATCAGAAAAGAAGGAAGAAACAGACCCTTTACAAGACAAATCTATCAGTCTGTATCAACGGTTTAAGAAGACATTTAGACAATATGGAAAAGTTTTAATTCCTGTGCACCTAATAACTTCTGGGATTTGGTTTGGAACATTTTACTATGCAACTATAAAGTAAGTTTTTGCTTAGTTGACTGTATCCCACATTTTATCACGTTTCTTGTTTATACTGATAGCCTTAAGTAGCATTATTTTATTACCTGTACTTATGTATGTATGTGGGCAAGCATATGGAGGTCAAAGGACAACTAGAAAGAGTCAGTTCTCTCCTTTTGCCTTGTGTGCCCAGAATTAAGCTCATGTCAAACATGCAGGCAGGCACCTATTTGAACCGTCTCACTGGCCCTTAATTTTATTTTATTTTTTAAGATTTATTTTGTTTCTAATGTGCATGTGAATGCAAATAGAGGCCAGAGGCGTCAGATTCCCCTAGAGATGGTGTTATAGGTGATTGTAAGCTGCCCGATACAGGTGCTGGGGTCCAAACTCTGGTCCTGTGCGAGAACAGCATACACTCTTTACCACTGATCTATCCCTCCGTATCCAATCTCTCCCCAGTGCCCTGATTGAGAAAGGAAAACTGCTTTTTTATAGATGTTTTCACATTTTCTCAAGAATACCTAACATTTATTTATGGGTACAGTTTTTAATTGACATCTCATTTATTCCTCCACCAACCAAATACAGTAAGTAGTGCAGTTCTTCCTGCTTATGAACGTGGCAGTGGTTTGGGCAAAGGGAAATAAACTAATCCAGATGGTAAGGAGTGGAGCTCACACTGAAATTGAGTGGGTTTGCCTGGTCTTTGAGCCATCTGGTCTCATTGCTGACTGTGTGGCAGGTTTAGGAGGACGCAGAAGTAAGGCCATTGGTTTATTACATGTATTTGTTGTTGGATAGATGAGTGAATGGGTGGCTCCATGCATGTGGAGTTCAGAAGATAACTTGCAGGAGTCCCTAATCTCCTTCCACCATGTGGGTCCTAGGAATGAACTCAGGTTTTCACGCTTAGCAGCAAGCACTTTTATCCATTGAGCCATCTTACCAGCCCCATGAGTTCTGTACTTATATTTCTATGCTGTTTCTACACGTGAAAAGATACTCTTTGCTAGGTGTATGTTACTGGTGGAAAGGTCACAAGATATCTTTTGCCTAGCTAACATGAACTCTGAGATTTCTTTATTCCATGTATGCTTAAAAACATTTAAACAAGTAGTATTATACTTCTTTCTATTCTTAAAAACAAATCAAATTTTATTTATCTGGATGTGGGAGGCAGGCAGCTTTTATTGTTGTCTCTGCCTGACTTGTGAGCAGTCAGTTTATTTGCACACAGCAGGGGCTCGACTCACTGAGAAACCAATTCTCCCCACCTCCTAATCTTACATCGTAGCACGTGTGTATTCCATTCGGGAATCTCCAATTTTTAAAACTGAGCTTTTGCCCCATGTTGAGTGCCATCTGTGATGGTGACCTGTAAAACCACGCTGCACTCCCAGTGGGTGGTTGTGCTTCAGGCCATCCACCAGAGATCTCTGGATCCCTGAAATGAAGACAGAAACGCAGGCACCAAATTTCATATGTCCTAAGAGCACACCAGCTGGGCTTCTCCCTAACTCCACGTGGCTAGCCCACTTTCCCCTCCAATATTCCTGAGTTAATGTTTGTTAAATCTGTATTTCATCTCTGCTACCCCAGACCCAACCAAGGGAGTAGCCCCTTGTGCCACCTACATGCCTGGATAATTACTCTTGACACTCTCTGCTCTTCTTCCACCTTATGTCCCTTGTCCAGGAAATCTAAAAGTCCCGCCTCCATCTCCCTGCCCAGCCATTGGCTGTTAGTAACTTTATTGACCAATCAAAAGGCAATTGGAGACAGGAACACTCATTGTCAGGACTCATAGATTCCCGTGTGATTTGGGGAGCTGAATTAAGCCAAAACAGTAGAACCAATCCCCAACATAGTTCTTTTCATTTTGTCCTAACTGGAAAACACTCTTTCCTTGTTGGTTGCCTACTTCCTATTAAAGTGAGAAAATACTGTTTCTATAAGGAAGAACCTTGGCATGGATGTTGTATTACTACTGTTTGTCTCCTCTGACCTGAAAGCAAAATACCATTGTATATTTAACTAAGTGGCTCAACCCATGGGGCTTCCCTGAGGGAGAATACTCAACATGAATTTCCTTGTAAGAAAAAAATCCCAATCTCAAATTGAGTCCCTGCTCTCCTGGACATCTAAAAATACCCATGTCTACCTCCTTCGCCATCCACGGTTCTGAAAGGCATCTCTGGAGAGAAAGTGATTAGAAATGAAAGGACATGGTGGTGGTCTGAGGCCGTTCTTTCACTTACAGATTGTATATTAGATTTTTTAGATGTGTTCATTGTAAGTTTGTGTGCATAATTCCTTGTCCTGCTTCAGTTTATCTAGACTTACAATCTGGAAAGATTAGGATAACGGATTACAACAAAAAAGAGGAAACTAAAATTACAGAAGCCAGGGTTTACCAACTTGGGGGCTCTCTCTGCCTTCTCTTTCTCTGAGAATCTGTTGTAATTATTCCTTACCTTTCTTTTAATCTGACAATAAGCATAAAGGCATACTTTGAGAATATGTTAAACTCACAGAATCGCTCATTCTTTGCATAATATCGTAGGAATGGTATTGATGAAAGGTAAAATTTAAGATCCTGAAATGTGAATTAGTATTCTCAGGAGAATGGTGTTTGGGTGAGGAAATGGCTCAGGTAAACAGTTGTGGCCCTGCTCTCCTGGTTAACTCCAAGCCATTGCTTTAACTCTGATGCACATGTGCGGGCTCTGAGTAGACTGACTGGGCCACGGGAGAGAGGCGAGGCGGCCGAGCTGCCAAGCACATGCAGGGCACGGAAAGTGGACGCCTTTGCAGAACCCGCACTAGGCTTTGGGTTTGCTTTGGGGTTTTGTTTGTTTGTTTGGTGGTGGTGGTAGTGGTAGTTTGATTTGGGTTTGTTTAGTTTTGTTGCTGTTGTTTTGTGTTTTTTGAGATATTAGCCCAGGCTGGCCTCCTATTCCTGAGCCCTCAGCCTTGGGCTCCTGGGCAAATAAAATTTAATATACATTATCCAAATTTGTAGTGTATGTTTTAGATACTCTTCTGAAAATACTGTTCTTAAAGGTTTGCCTAATCATGACTTAATGTGTGTCTCCTTTGCAGAGGAGTGAATGTCATCCCCTTCCTAGAGGTCATTGGGTTACCTGACAGTATCGTGGACATCCTGAAAAACTCCCAAAGTGGGAATGCGCTGACAGCCTACGCCATGTTTAAGGTGGGTTTCCTCACTTACCGTGCAGACTGCACACTCCTTGGAAAACTCACAGTTAGTTCTGAGATGGTTTTCCTTTTCTCATCTTTTAAATATCCTATTGTCACCTATCGTCTTTCTAATGAGCAGCGAGTACAGACTTAAAGCCCAGCTTTAGGAAGAGGCGCTGAGAGAACAGGTGAGCCCTCACTTGCCAGGACTCGGTGCCGAACTGTAACGTGTGTGTCGCTAGGACAGTGCACCCTTTCGTAGTAAGGGACGTTCTGAAGGCCTCCTTCAGCTGTCTTGTGTGCCACACTCTAGGCTTACTTCCCGGGGTCCTCATTTTAGACAGCCCTGTAGCTTCTCAGGATGTAGACACTGTTGCGTTCATATAGTTTCTACACCTGAACGTCTTTATCATAGAAGGGAAATCTCATTGTAAATCATTGAATTTAGCTATATTAATCTCATTTTTTTTAAATAAAAGATCCTATGATATCTATTTCTAAATGAACATTTTGGGAAAAGTAGTATTATGTTGCATAAAAGTACATAGAATAATGACTTAATAGTCATTCGGGTGTGGTTTTGTTTTTTTTTTTTTTTTTACTAGAGTCATCTGAAATCTCAGGCAGTTTTTCTCAGTACTGAATTGCTCTGTTTTTCTCACATTAGAGTATATTAAATTTATAGTGTTTTATAACTACAGTAGATTAAATTTAACCATAATATATCAAGTATATGATGGTCGTTTCAGTCATTTTTCTGACTCCTTGCCCATGTGCTAATAACTCTTCTTATCTGTTTTAAGTGTGTTTTCTCCAGTGCTTATGAGCTTGCAGGAATTCAGGGCCTGTGTTTGTGGTTTTGCTCTCCTTGGTGTAGCTTTGGGTGCATCAGTGCTCAGCTTATTTGGCAAGCTACAAATCCTGTGGCTCCCACCTGTCATGTCCCTTTGTGGAATGAGAAATGAGTGTGGTCCTGTGTTTTCTATAACCCACAGTACCTTAAGTAGAACAGCAGAGAGACCTTTCCTTCTTTGAGCTCCAAGAGTACTGGGCAGCTAGCTGGGTGCACATCGGAGCTCCCTCAAATGCCCTTTAGCATGCACCTGTAGTTTACTGAGATGCGTCCAGCTCTGACTCCATGCCAGGTGCTATGCCGGGGGCCTGGAGGAATTCACTAATTACAGAAGACATTGTTGGGCCAGGTATGCTGTAGCATGCCTCTTAGTTCTAGTACTTGGGAAACAGTTCTCTGAGTCCAAGGACAGCCTGGTCTACAAGATGAATTCGGGAAGAAAATAAAACACTACCAAGAACCCCCATATAAAGCATGTATCCTAGGGAGGGAGGAAGGGAAAGGACAGTGGGAGAGGCAGAAGTGGAGGGGTTAAATACACACACACACACATATAATGTACGCATTTTTAAATGATACTAAATGTTAAGAGAGAGTATAGTTAAGTGCTTGCACTATCTGTACCTTTGGTTCTGGAGGGTCCAATGACACCTTTGACTTCTGTCAGTCAGCACCAGGCTCACAGGCAGTGCACATACATGTATATGTGCAGGTAAAAGACTCATGCACATAAGATAAATATTTTAAAATATATTAATATATTTTGAAAGAAAAGCCATATAAAGAGGTATTTTGATGTGTGTTATTTTGGGTTGTTTTTTTGTTTTTGTCCATCCTGTCCCTTTCCCCTCACCCTACCCAAGATTGCAAATTTAGATGGGAGGTGCTTTAAGCAGTTAGCAGATTGATCTCTTTGGGGGCAGGATGGGAGTGGGGGGCAGGGCAGGGAGCAGGGGAGGCTGTGTTCCCAGCCAGGACTGCCGGGGGCTGGGTGCTAGATGGCTGTGCAGGACGGAATGAGCAGGAGGCAGAACGGTCGTCTGCAAGGCTTGAAAAGCTATGGGGTGACTTTAAGCAAAATCACCACAGCTGCTGTGTTGAGAACCTTTCTCATTAGGGCCACGTAAAAACAAAAGCCTCTGAGAAGGCTGTTTGTCACTGAAGCCTAGGCCTTCGCATGTTCAGCACCCTAGTACTCTCAGGAGAGGCAGAGGAAAGGACAGTGAATATGGTTTCAAGAAATAATGATATGCAGTCTTAATGATATGCATGCCAATTATGTTAAAGGAACACATTAAGAGCTAATCATTTTGGCCTGAGCAGCTAGAAGAACAAAGTTTCCATTCCCTGTTCTGAGTAAAATTTTGGAAGAAGCAGGACTGACCGGGACAGCTGAGGTCAATGGATTTGCTCTGACTAAGTTTTAATGTGGATTCAGATATGCAAGTGAGGAAAGTAGTGGCTATGCAGCATTAGAATTCAGGAAAGGGGCTCAGTATGGAAATGAAGAATTCTTATATATAGATGACACTAAAGCATGACCTGGGCAGGCCAACATGGGAGTGAGACAGTAGAGAAAAGAGTCTACAGACCTTGTTGAACAGCTAGAGTGAAGTGGCCAGTGAGCCTGAGAAGCCAGCTGGGCCAGGGTCCTGGCACTGAGTGCACGGGAGTCAGGCCAAGGGAGCCGTCTTAGAGTGGGCCCAGGCTGTTCACTGGGTTCACTGTGCCTGTGGTGTCACAGAAGCCACTAAAACTTACAAGAGCAGGTCGGTGGGAATGGAGGAGCAACTGTGAGAGAGATGAGGGAGCATGGTTGCTGCTTTCCAAAGGCTTCTGTGTAGTGTGCCTGCTTGAGCTCCTGGTACCTCGTGGCCATTTGTTTCTGCAAAGCTCTTTCACTGCTTCAAGTCTCTTGATTCTTTGTCCTTTTCTGGCCTGTGTCTTAGTCAGGGTTTTTTCTTGCTGCATAAAACATCTTGACCAAGATGCAAGTTGGGAAGGAAAGGGTTTTTTCAGTTTACACCTTCCACATTGCTGTTCATCACCAAAGGGAGTCAGGACTGGAACTCAAGCAGGTCCAGGAAGCAGGAGCTGATGCAGAGGCCATGGAGGGATGTTTCTTACTGGTTTGCTTCCCCTGGCTTGCTCAGCTTGCTTTCTTATAGATAGAACCCAGGACTGCCAGCCCAGGGATGGCACCACCCTCAATGGGCTGGGCCCTCCTCATTGAAAAAATGCCTCACAGCTGGATCTCACGGAGGCATTTCTGAAGCTCCTGTATGATAACTCCAGCCTATGTCAAGTTGACACACAAAACCAGTACAGCCTGACTCTAGCCTAGGGAGCTGTCAGCTCCAGCCTGTAGTGTGGGATGGGAGCAAACATGCAAAGAGAGTTAAAGGAAGATGGTTTGAGAGTTGAGCAAAAACAGTAAAGAAGTATGTGGCTCAGCCTCCTCCCACTGTTTGACCTTCAACTGCACTTGAGCCCAGATGTACAGTCCATGCAGAGACCTAGGGCACACACAGGTCAGTAAGGGTCAGTGCAGCTGTCTGTGATAACCCTGAAATCTGAAATGCTATCGTCTGAGGACAGACATTTTAAAATGTCTGCAGGAAAAGTATTCTATCTTAGAAAGACACTATAGGGTGGTATACTCACCTCCAACAGTAGTCTGTGCTGAATCTTACCAAGAACGTAAACTTCAACGTCATTTTATTTAGTCCTAATCAGATGTTGATCCCGTTTGCTTTTCTTTTCCCTTAAGATCGCAACGCCTGCCCGCTACACCGTGACCTTGGGAGGAACCTCCTTTACCGTGAAGTATTTGCGAAGTCACGGCTACATGTCAACCCCACCGCCTGTCAAGGAGTACTTGCAGGGCAGAATGGAAGAGACGAAGGAGCTCATCACAGAGAAAATGGAGGAGACAAAGGACAGACTCACTGAGAAGTTACAAGAAACCAAAGGAAAAGTGTCCTTTAAGAAAAAAGTGGAATGAGGGTGCCTTATTACAGAAAAGCCTACACTATCCCTCGGTAGACTCTGGGCAAAGAACATGTTTCTGATTTTTTTTTTTTTCTTTTTTTGGTTACTTGCCTAAATGTATTCATTCTCTGCGGGTTAAAGAACAAAGATAGGTTTGGGGGGTTTTTTTGTTTTTTAATTTTTGTTCTTTTAAGTTAAATAACAATAGGGAGGAAAATCAATGTTTTTCAAAATGAGGAAATGAACCCAGCATACAGCATTTATATGAGATGCAGCAATAAGCAGTAGTTGATGTCCTAGAAATCAGAGTTCTTTTTGCTTCGTTTCTCTGACCCCTGCAGTAAGGCTGTGCTGGGCAGTCCACTCCCAGAGGAACATTCACTAAGGACCCAGTCCTGTGGGAATGAATTTACACCATTGAAGACTCTGGATGGAGAGACGAGAGACACTCCCTACCACTTACCAAGTAGACCTTATTTCAAGAAGGTCATGTTAAAGGAATCAGTCTTACATTTATAAATAATATATATTGGCTATGTAATGAAATGGATCTTTTAAAGTGGTTTTTACCTGGAGCTTGTCAACTTACAGTTTTTAAAGCCTATTCCTTCTCAGTCTTGACTGTGCTTGGTGGATGGTCAAGTGGACGGTCAGACGTTCTTATAACCTGTGTCTTCTCCAACTAATCCTTGGAGAATCATGGAAGTTTTACACTCTTCATTGTTGCCATCACATACATCAGCAAGTCAGGTTCACTGTTTAACTGCATCAAGCTTTGCAAGACCGCTGCTGATTTTGGTAGGAGCAAAAGTCTGTAACGGAATGTGGAGGAGATGGATGCTCGAGGGTGGTACTCGTAGACAACAGGTGGGAGGAGCACCGTGTGGCTCATTGGTTTCTAAGACCTCTCCTGCTGCTGCTTCAACTCCTTCAGGATTTCGGTCTTTTATCCCTGGTCAAAACAGGCCTGTCTGTCACAGATACCATTAGTGTTGTGGCTCAGGTTTCTCATTGGAAGGGGAAATTACTGCTTAAATATTCTGCTTGATTTTTTATATATATATATATAGCAAAAAGCTCACTGCTTGTAATTCAACGACTGTCAAGCAAGTCCGATGACTGCAGAGTGTCTTTCTGTTTGTGTGTCTTTCCTTCAGGTCTAACCCTTGATTTGACACTGGGGCAAGAAATGCGTCTTTAGAGAGCATTGGCTTTGACTTAGCATCAGGAGAATGTCAGAGCCCATGCCACATTGCTATCCCATTCAGTCCCTGCTTTGTGTCAGACTTTATGTCAAATGCTTAATTTAGCCAAATTTAGGAAATGGAGGAATAACTTCACACTTGAGGCACTCAGTCATTATATTGAAACACCATTGAAGTAAAAATGCTTTGGTTGAAGTCTTTCTGGGTTGGAAGAATTACAGAGGGGAATTTGTCCTGTTCTTTTGTTTGTTGGCAGCCTGATTAATCTGAGGTAGAGGTCACTGAGTGAACTGCTATAAACAGACGGCACACTTTCAAATACAATATAAACATGGCAGCACACTGGAGCCTGCTTATTAAATAGTCAGGTTCTAAATGCTGGTGTGTTCACATGTTCCCTTTGAAGCCACCAAGAATGCTATGCCAACATGTGGTGGTACATGGAATTCTTTCTTCTAAAACCTTTTATCTGTCGTAGTGCATAACTGGAGAGTTCTTAAGACATTGCTAATAATCATGAGACTGCAACTTTCTTGTCCTAAGTCAGTACCTTCTGCCTAGTCCATTGTAGTCTTATCACCATCCAGTTTTATGTCTGGGTCATGTGTACCCAGTTAAAGCAGATGAGGAAATGCTGTGTGTGCTTTAAATCTGATAAAAATATTTCTAATGATCTGAGAAGTTACATTGTTACAATTTGACATCAGTTGTGTCATAAAAATGCTGTTGCCAATGTATTATCTTTAAGGCAAGAAACAGCTTATAGGCAAACCTGTAATATGTTGATAGCAGACAACAGTAACATTTCAACTTAAATTATCAAAATGTATAATATAGATAGATTTTTGTATATGCTGAACTGCATTTTATTTAAAGTGGATCTTGCATTTCTCTAAGCTGCAAGGGAAGCCGGACCGCCATGCCTGGTGAGCATATCCATCCTTTGAAAGATACACTCATGTCCTAAACGGAGCTGTGACTGAGATTTAGTGTTTTCAATATGAACAAAAAGCATTTGCCTAGCAAATTAAGTTCAAATGAAGGCTTAGTCTTTTGAAGAATAAAGCATAAAACCAGCCTTTTAGAATATCACATCATTATTGAGAGCCTTTTGTGCAAAATGGGGTGCTGTTCAGTTTCACCAAAGGGAAAAGATGTATGTTGGGATTAGCTGCCTCCCACAGTGGAACAATAAAACTAAGCCTTCCAGTATATTCCCCCGAGTTCTCCATTGTAAATCCTCCTCCATCATCTTTACAGAGGAAAGAGCTACGTTCTTTATGCTCAGGGGAAAGAGCTGGTCAGTTCCTTGTTTCTGTGGTCTTCAACCATGGTTCTGGGAATTTTAAACATCTTTATACTTTGGGCAGAAGAGGTGTTTGAAGAAAAGGAGGCTGTGTTTTAGACACATTGAGCTTCTTTTACTGTTCTTTGAACCATGTGCAAGTCTTCAGGATTTCATAATAGCTTTGGATAGAAAATCAACTATTACAGATGGTAACGACCAGGAGGGGCTAGAGTGACCTTACAAATGGGGGGGAGGGGCTCACCTTTTCCTGTGCCTTGCAAATAGAGGAGATTTTCGTAGTATACACACACATTTTTGAATTACTAAAGGACTTCTAAATACAGGTTGCTATAGAATTAAAGGAATAATGTTTTGGTAGCTACAGTTCATTTGTTAATATTTGTTTCAGATTTTCAAAACCGGGTCTGCATACGACCAAAAATAAAGCAAATTTAAATGGTCAAAAGTTCTCCCTGACCTATTTAAGTGCCCTTCCTGCACACCATTCAGTTGTTGGCATCAAGAACTCACTGTTGAGTTGACTTAAGCAAGAGCGTGATGTCAGAGTCCTTGGAGCCTTGGCCTTAGGCCTGACTAGCAAAGGAGCGTGTGGTGAGGATGTGTGGGTCTTGGAGTTGGAAATTTGCAGAACAGGGGCAGGAGAAGCAGTGAGAAGGGTGTCACGTATTCTTCAAATAGTAACTGTGCTTGGTCTCCATTGGCCCATGTGTATGGTATTTGCCAATTTTGAATTGAGTAGGGTATCCATTTAAAAAAAGAAAGGGAAGGAAAGAAAGAAAAGTCATATACCTAAGGGACAGGAAAGTTTGGACCTCATGTCTTTCCTGATGACCGGAATGGCCTCAGGACACTTCTTTCCCAGAATCCCTCTTTCACCATGAACTTTGGCCTTTTAAAGAGACTTTCCTCTTATACTCTGAGCTTCTCACAGGTGAGTGCTGAGTGAGGCTCACTGAGTTGATTTTCCCTGTGGGTTTTTTTTCCTTTCCCTTTGTGACGTCTGTGTCCTTTGTTCATTCTAACCAGTCAAAACAAGTTGATATCTCCTGTGTCTCCAGGATTGAGCTTTGAAAATTAAGGTGTATTCTTCCTTATACAGCATTGATAGTCACTAACAGTAATTACAGATCCTGAGTATCCCGTGGCAATTATTTGGTTATTTTGATAAGAATGGTCCTCTTAGCAGGAAGAATGCACCCTGATGCAGAACACTTGAGGGCAGAGTGGGACGTGGCTTATTCTGAGGATTCACTTGAATGGCCTTGATAAGAAAGGACTCTCAGTCTCAGAGCATGGCTCCTTAGGGAGTGAGCCATGGGGATCATTGCTGTTTTCTCTGGGAAATAATCTAAAGAACAAACCTCGGGAGATGAGCGAATGGCTCGCTCACTGCCACAGCGTCGCCTCTGCCTCCTCCTGGCCGCCTCCCTTTGTCCAGCCTTTTCTGCCTTGAATGTTGCCCGATTTAAAGGTTAGCAAACAGTCCCTGAACCGAGGACACATGCAGGGAGTGCTGGTGGGCGTCTGCTCGGCAGGGCTGTGAAGCCTAACCCCTGGTCAAGCGTGCAAACTCTCACGGAGCGTACTTCCGAGGGCCTGAGGCTTCCAGCTGAAACCCAACTTCCTTTTTGTTTGAACAAGATGAAATCTCTCCCCCTTTTTAATCCAAACATATAGTAAAAGACACGTTTTGTCACATTTGACAATTCCATTCAAGATGCTGCACAAAACAACAGCATCTCTGCATCATCCTTTTCCAATTAAATGTTTATTCTTTATCCTGGATTTGACTTGGGGAAGGGTAACAGCATGTTCATATAAACATCGGTTAGCTCTCGCCATATCTGCACCTCTGAGTACTAGACTGAAGATTCTATGACGAGTGTGTTTTTACTCATTTGAATTCATTTTTCCTCAGGACTCTTACTATGGTGGCCAACTTGTCTCACAGTTGCTTTATTTATTTAAGAATGCAGGTAAGGTGTCCTTACCTGCTTGGTATCCTGGCGATGGCAGTGTAGAGTCATAGGGCTCTGTGACCTGGGACCTCAGTCAGCATGTACATTCTGTTTCCTTGGAGAAACAGAGGCAGGTTAGTGCGGACACACGGCTTGTACGCTTTACCTCTTTTGACCAGTAACAGACAGGTATGCATTAGCCCAAAGTAAAAAGTACTGTCAAACAAATATGTCCACAAAACCTGATGCAGTGTTTGTTGAACAGGTGAGCACCTTTGTTGGTTACACTTTAGGGAGGGGGCATTTCAGATTGTCACTTCTGTTTTATTTCTGTTTGTGCTCTGATAACTCCAACCCCAGCCTAAGAGCTGTAGAATTTGGCGCTGAGTAGGTCATGTTAATATGCTGAAGGCATGTTATAGTTGAAGAAAAAAACACCAAGACCTGGGTCTGAAGTTCAGCCAGTCCCTACTCATGTGGTCTCTTCCCCCGTGTGGCAGATACTTAAGTATGCCACGTAAGGGACAATAGAATTCAGGCCAGTTGATTATGTTTGTCAGCAATACATAGCCTGGCTCTAATGCTGATGCCCTTCATCCTTTGGAGTTGAACTTTGTACCTTACTTTCTTTAGATTCTACTCTGTTTATCTTACTTTTAGAGTAACCTGAAAGGGACACAGTTAAACTATCCTGTGGCCTTACTTTAGCTTCATTTTCTCTTTAGTGTGGGGGTGTACTGGGGTGGGGGTGAGAGACAAAAGGTCCAGTCTTGCTCTGTTTCCCGTCACCATCTAGTGAAGCTGGCCTTAGCAAAGCACTCGAGTTGCAGTTTTCGTGCAACACACAACCCGTACGTGAGACTCTAATTTCTCTTCCAGTCATAAAACACCTTTTTGCCTTTTCCTAAATCCACATTTGAGAGCTGCAGTGAAGGAAAAACCCTCAATCAAATCTATATTTTTATACATATAAGTAACATTAAATATCTCACATATCATAGAGCGTTTGGCCTCAAGAAGTCCTCAGTGTCTCCTTGGTTCAAGACGAGGCCATCATCTTCTTCCTGCCCATGCGTAATACCAGACAGTGGCCATGGTGTCTGAAGCTCTGTCAGTAGCATACTTGAAGCCACCTGAGACTTATTTTTCCATTTAATTGCTGCCAATTGCAAGAACACCAGAAGCCATTGGAAACTGGTATTTTTGGAAAATTTGGTGTAATGAAGTTCAAGATATACTCAAAAAGTACGAGGTTTCACCAAACGAGTGTGCTTTCCCTCTGTGCGTCCCATGAAGATGAAGTTGAGGTAAAGCCTGTGGTACATTTATTAGGAGAGCAGATTTCCTAGGAAGTATTCCCAGTCCCAAAAAAGGAAAACAGAACTGTGTGCAGCAACGCATGTGTATTCTTCACTGCCTCGACAGTTGTGTGCCTTGTGTATAGCGACAACATCCACAGGTCCTGCACCCAGAAGACCATGTGTGGCTAATATGCCCATTCCTTCAGGTTGGAGAGCAAGAATGATGGGCCCTCATTGGCCAGCAGTTGTCACTTCATGTGGACACTGAGGATCTGGTGGGCTGCCCCTGCCTTAAGTGGCCCCTTGTCTTTAGCTCTGCTTGACTGAAACAATTATGCATGCTTTGTTAAATGAAAATTTGGAACTACCTCCAGCCCGGGACATTGGTTATCTGAGGTGAGCTCTTGAACAAGCTAAAGCCTGCCGAGCCCAAGGTCCGAGCTGCTCTTTGCTGTGTGTGGGAAGTATTTATAAAACCAAGCCACCTCAGAACCCCATTGCCAAAGATTTTGTGGCAAATAGCATGTCCCAACTTACCTCAGGGTAGCGTGAGATTCTCAGCACATGGGGACCATGTCCGGCTGGCGGTCCCTGGAAGAGTGGGGTGGCATGGTTGTGCTTGGGTTCCCAGCCACACTTGCTGTCTGTTCAGGTGATTGTTTTATACTCACAACTGAAGAAATGCTAAGTGAGAATACTACGTGACAGGGTAAATTACAGGAGCCACTGAACAGGACTGCTGTGGTGTCGAAAGATTTCAAGGGAATTCTCAAGGCCTTTGGGGTGTGTAGTGTAGTGTAGTGTAGTGATCGCTGGTGCAGTCACATTATCAGGACCAGCTTTTACTCTTAACTTTTTTTTTTTGGAAGTAAAACAGAGCAAATGAAATTTACATTCTTGAGGCAAAAGTTAAAGTCTTGACAAAAATACAGCATTTGAAACTGAATTTCCAAATACAAGGGCTTTTACTTTAGGGGATGGTGTTTCAAAGTGTGTGTTGTAATTAGACTGTGTAAGCCAAACAGATCAGGACATTATAATGAGGAAAATGTAATGTGTTTTAAATACTGTAATTCAAGTCATGGGTTCTTATAAACTGTTAATGCAACTGTTACCACCAAGAGATGAATTACTGTTTTCAAAGGCCAGTGTGAGCTGCTGTCTGAAAGTCTTCATTTTCTGCAGCAGGTCTTACCAGAGGTCTTCAGGGCTTGTTAGGTCCTCAGCCAGGGAACCTGGGCAGAAGATAGTCCCACAAGGCACTCTCCATTGTGAACTGGAGTCCTGGCTTCCTGCTCTGGGGCTCGGTCTTCTCGTTGTGTCAAAAACCCATTACTCCTGGCATCCTCCTGCTTTTCCTGAAGCAACTGAGAACCTGGGTTGGGTTTTGTTTTTCTTTGAGAGGAACTCAAATCTGTCAGTGCTGAGTACCAGTGGCAGAGGGGAGGGAGAGCCTCACACACCTGTCCCCCCTTGCTCACATGGATGTTAGCTTTGAGAGATCTGGAGACAGTGTCTCCAATGAACTGCTGAATTGAGAAATTCTCTCAGAGCATAGTGTGGTTTTACTGGTGACGAGAGGCCCTGTATTTATTTGCTTGTTAACTTTTATAAACCCCTTACCAAAATAACCTCACTCTGAATCTAAGAGGATTGTTAGGACTCGTATTTGGGCCCAAGCACTATTCCAGTAAGGCCTTGGAATTTTGTTTGTTCACTACAAATGTGGGAAAAGCATTCTATTCTCATGCAGAATTCACCTTTTCTTCTTGGGTGGTAGGTGGTGTGGGGTTTGTGCATCCTCATATCTGCAATCTGTACGATTACCCGGAGCATATATCAATACTCTCAAGTGTAGGTCACAGCACAGCTGAAAGCCTCCACCATCAGGGAGCGTTTGTTGACAGGCCTACTTAGCACGCTGTGTGACAGCCATCTAAAGCCCCTATGGGGTTGATGTTCTCAGGAACCAGTTCTGAATGTCCTGTGTTAGAGCTCAGGGTTGAGATCATGTGATCTATCCGGGTTTCTAACACACTAGAAACTCCTCTTAAAAAGTTAGCAGCAGACCAGTGAGAGCGGGACTAAAGGCGTTCACTGGCAAGAGTGTTCTCGGAACTCATGTGGTAGACAGACCTGACTCCAGCAGATTGCCCGCACCACACGTGAGCTCTGACACAGGCACACATGTGTGTGCGTGTGCAGACACTCAGACCAATATTTTAAAGCCAGTAATTAGGGAATGATCCGCAGCATCCTTTGGGTTGGTTTATAGTCCAAGGAAAAGCTCTTTCTTGGGTTCTGTCTCCAACACCACAAACCATAGGTATTTTCTGACACTGGTCATACACACATCAGTTTTCTATTTGTCGTATCTGAAAAGTGAACAAACAACCCCAGGGAACAGGTTATTTATCACTGATTATTTTTAATGATTTTGTGCTATGATTTGACCATGGCATTAAGAACAAGCAGAAAACCTGATTTCATAACTAACAAACAGCACTTGTGCAACATCTTTCATCAAAAGTATTGCAATTACAGACCTGAGGTCTAAACCACATCGCCGCCGGGGCAAAAGATGCAGGTGGATGACAGTGGAGAATCACTGCCCATATATAAGCAGGAGTTATGTTAAAGAATAAGCATATGGTTGTTTAAACACAAAAGGACTCTGACTTCTGATCATCATAGCTCACAGAGATCGGAAGGTTCAAATACAATTGTATTTTTTTTTTAGTAGATTGCTTTATAATAAAAATAAAATGAACTAAATGCTGTGGATACTGTTGTATATATTTTAAAACAACTTTAAACTCAACGAGGATATGAATTGAAATTGAGAGTTTGGAAAGGCAGGCACATCCAGCATCGTTGAGAGGAGCGCTCAGTCCGAGCTGGGTCTGTAGAAAGGAGCCTGGTGCTCATACATCTTACTACTGAGTCCAGAACACTCGCACAATCACTAGAGTGCTCATTTTCTGTGAGCCTCGGGTCTTGACCCTGGGACCCTCAGGATGTGTCCTGCAGGAGACAGAGATACCCACTGTCACATTTGCTCCCCTCTTGTATGTCGGGAGGTGTTAAAGAGCAGAGTCAGCATTAAGAGTCGCACATTAAGAATAATTAGTACTAGCTTGGAGCTTTTATTCCCCCCCCACCCCACCCCCATTGGGGGATAATTCTGTTTCTGACTTTCAAAATCAGAGCACATACCACAGAACAAAGAAAAGCCCAGAATTACTCAAATGGTCACCTGATGGCATAACTGGATTAGCTTAGACAGCACTTAGTATCCATGGTGGTTTAATGGACACCAAGGCTTCTGTGCTTAAAAATAAAAAATGCCAAAGCTACAATTGGATACGAAAGACTAAGCTGGAAGAGTGAAGTATGACTTGACATGCAGCTTAACATGTAACCTGATAATTAAACCCAATTGTCTTAGGGGTCAGGACTACCACAGAACACAGGACTGGACTTCAGATTCTATACTCAGCTGACAGTTCTCTAACAACGACTCAAAACATTTTCCCTACCCTAATCATCTTCCCCAATGGGTCTTTTTTTCTGAGACACTCCGTACAAATTCCAGACAGTTCATTGGCTCCATAGCTTCCATATATAAGACAAGGCACTGAGAAACATGGGACACAAACTGGTCACAAGTGCCCTTAGGCTGAATAGCCTCTACTACAGGTTACTCACTTTCCTGACACCACGAGTGCCATCAAAGATTTGCACATCCCACTGAGGCCTGACACTGATAAATACATTGAGAGAAAAGGCCCGCACATAGAGCAAGCTCAAAAGCAACTCCCCCCGCCCCACGACTAAAATAGAACCAAATTGGTCTATTTCTAAAGGGATTCAAATAAAAATATCTCAGAAATTGCCAAAGTGTTTTCAGAGCAAAGGTGCAACTGGATGCCTATGTATATGCTGGTCATAAACGGCTGCTTCCTTGTTCAGACTTCATTCCATGGTGTTAATATGGTATTTAATAGGAAAATAAACTACATAGATTTTATCTGTATGTAATCATTTGCAAGTTTCCTTACAAAAGATGGAGTACATAGGCATTCACAAATTCTATGCCATTTCTGTTAAAACTGGTATCTGTACAATATATTACAGTATTAGTTTCTTGTTCTACCCATTGGGTAGAGTATGTGCATATGTTCAACGTGTATACAGCACCTTACAAATAAAAGCAAACAGGTGAAGAAGCACCATTTCAAGTGAGACACAACAGAGGTGAGCACAACACGCTGGGGCCGGGGCCCTCTACCTCCTGACCTCAGAACAAGGCACCTCACCTGCTTAGAGATGGACTCGCCGAGCTAGGGATCGAGAGGGTGTGTGCAGCTGCATCACCTGTCTCGTGCTAACCTGGTCATGTTACAGTATCTCCAGCATACTTAGGGACAAAGATAGGGTGTGGGGAGAAGTCCCTTGCTCAGCAGATATCCCTGTGCTGTAACATCAGCCTTGTGCGATACCCAGCTGGCAAAGCCAGCTATTAAGTGACATCTTTATTCCTAAAACCTATGGAGTAAGGGAGGCTGACAATGCTGTTGTGATTTGTTCCTAGCTCCTGGCAGCCGCACAACAGGGTTTGTTGCAATCAGTACTGTCTTAAGCCATGAAGCTGCTTGTGATTTTAGGGTGCAAGCGAGTCTTGATGGGCAACTGACATGGGAGGAAAGCAAAAGGTGGCAAAGCAAATAGCCTTTCCGGTTTGTTCCCCTCTCCCCTACTTCTGGGAGGTTTAGGAGGCATAGAGCTGCCATTCCAAGCAAAACTCTGTAAGCACTACCACAGCATGCACACTGTGTCTCCGTGGCCCAACTCCTGGAGTCCAGGAATGACCATGTTCTGTCTAGCAGTGTGTCAGCAGACCTCAACAGAGGCCACGTGGGTTTCCTCAATAATATGGCCTGGGGCATCTTAGGGACCTGCCTCAGGCATCTCTAAAAGGAACAGCTGGATAAGAGATGTAAAACCTGTATGTGTGGGGAAGGCCGGCATATGAATGGATTCTCAGATCAACAGCTTTCTGAAAGCACTTCCTTTTGGTCCTGATAAAGATCAATTGGAGCTACTTAGAATTTTAAAAATACTATACATGTATATATGTATGTATATACATATATATGTGTGTATATACATATGTGTGTGTGTGTGTGTGTGAGTGTGTAGCCACCCAAGTCCCATGTACGCGTGAAGAGGCATCCATCCCAGTTTATCCTCATCCTTGCCTCTTGAGTTTGAGCTAAACATTACTAAGAAAAAGTGCAAGTCTCACATTCTGCCTGTAAGCTTTAGTTACTGCCACCCTGTGGGATTAGGTGTGTGTCTACGGTGGCGAAGACATGGGGCCTGCTTTACCAGTAAACATAAATGGGTGAGCCGCTGGCTTCCTAGTCTCCTCTATTAAATATTGCTTCTGTGTTTATAGAACTTCGGAAGAAGCAAATGCAGGCCAAAAGGCTGATCTCCAGGAGATGAATTTGCAGGCCGTGTGTTTTATCATCCTGGAAATCTGTGAGACAACAGATAAATGGCCTGCCCGGGACTGTTCCTTCTAATACTGTAAACCTTTACTCAAGAGCCCCATGGGATTCATCTGTCAGTATAGCCTACTGTCAGTTGCCTAAATTCGCTGCTCTCCAAACTGAATACTAGACTTCTAAGCACTCGGCTTCCCCCTGTATGAGCTGTGTCTTCACAGTAGCTGCTTAGTCAACGCCTTAGAGCCAGGAGACAGCATAGCATGGGCAGTCAGCTAGAAAGCTACAACCTAAGCCGCCTCCCTGTG
This sequence comes from Mus musculus, assembly GCF_000001635.26. Taxonomy (NCBI): domain Eukaryota; kingdom Metazoa; phylum Chordata; class Mammalia; order Rodentia; family Muridae; genus Mus; species Mus musculus. Next base: position 68,257,137 of record NC_000084.6, on the reverse strand, counting down.
CTGAGAGAAACGGACTAATTTTTATGACCTTTGCTTTGGCTTTTATACTAATTCCTTAAAGAGGCCCAGCCTCAAAATCACTAGTTGTGTGTGTGTGTGTGTGTGTGTGTGTAAAAACATTAAGAAAGCAACTTCTCTTTTGAAACGTAGTTAAATATAGTTGAATTAATTGTTTTGCCTATACTATTGGCATCTACAAAATGCCCTTGTGCTTGCCAAGTTCCAAAGTTATTTATGAGTCTCTGATCTCAGTTCATTCTCACAGCCGGTAGAAAAGGAAGGAAAGATGAAAGGAAGGACTGAGAAGCCGTTTGGAGCTGAAACTAAAAGCTGGGATCTCCAGCTTCGCCAAAAAACTAGTTAGGATTTGGAATGACAAAACCATAACCTCACCACCCCCTGGCAGTCATCCAATGCCAAGTCTGACCAGTAAGATCCCAGTGAGGACATAGACCTCTCCTCTGCCACTGTATCTCGGGGTACCATTCAAGCACAGCCTGAGAGCATAAGGTCACCAGGAGCCAGAACCTTCTCAGGAGGCCTCAGAGAAGTGGGAAAGGTCACCTTTGGCCTGCTTCACCTGTGGCCTAAAAGGCCACTGAATGTCACCAGACAAGACAGAAGAGCAGTTCCTGAGTCCCAAATGGCATCCTTGCAAGCAGTGTTTAAGACAAGCTGACGACTGCGGCCTGTCTGTTCTCTCTCCTTGTAGCTGTGAGTATTCCTGTGGACGCTACGGTGCAAAATGGATGAATTCAAAGGAGATTTCAAAACTCAAACTAAGCCAGTGGCCTGCCTACTAAGACAAGCAGAAATGAGAAGCCTGGGGTCAGAGAGGACTCCGGCTTTGAACAATTTAGTTCTCAGGTAAGAATACAGAGTTACTTCATGTAATCACTTCTAAAAACAGTCACACACCACAGAGACAGACAGACAGACACACACACACAGAGAGACAGAGACAGAGACAGAGAGAGACAGAGATCGATTTGGTGTTAAAGCTGCCACCGAATTTCTATTCCGGTTCATTGTGTTGCATGCAGAGGCCAGACTTCCAGAAAGCTGGAGCCTGCCTCCGTGCAGTTTAGGAAGCCAGCTCTTACATCTGCATAATAAAGTTGTTGTTGTTTATTCTACATAAAAAATGTTCGAAATCATAAACTGACTTCAAATACTAAGAAGCCATTTTCCAGCTGCAACTTTGCCTGCCACTGCCTTGTCCTGAGTCACACCCTGACCCACCACCTCTATCCTCTCACTGACCATGGTACGAAGACTGGCTATGCAGAAGTCTTTGGCATGAGCGCTGGCAGGTCTGTGCCGGATTCCCCTAACATGCAACACTGGAGAGATGCAGTGGCTTATTATGCCAAACTCGTTCCTCTCATCACGTCCAGGGGCCTATTAAACATAAAGAACCATTACCAGCACGGCACTTAGAAAGCCAAGTGGCCTTGGGGACAACTGCTGGTGCCAGGTGCTAAACAGACTACCCTCGCAGAACTCAACAGAGCTGCCTCGGAAAGTGGAGAAGTGCAATGGGACTCGCTGCGACCCATAGTTCGGCAGTACACAAAATAGCCAGCTTGCATTTTAGACGATTTATTGCATAAAATAGGGTATGTATCTGAATATATTTCATGCTACTGTGGAAAAAAAGTCTGAACTGCTGACCCTGCTGGGAAAAAGACTAGCTGTGCGTGACACTCCGTACACAGTGTAAGCATCTCTTTTCACCAACCTCTCCAAATACCTCAGTAGTACACGGCTTCTGGCTGCAAATTCTTGCAACATAACCACTTTTAAAAATGTACATTAACTTGGTAAACACCAGGGTACATTGCCAAATACCTTTCTTGTATGACTCTGTGGACACTCAAGAGTGTTTCCTTGGGCATGGTAGCCATCCATAGGTGACAAGACAACATATAGAACTTCACACGACACGGTTCCCTCATCCATATGTTAAACATTGAGATAGTGCAACTCTTAAAACATACCATCACAACACAAATCACTTCCTCTCACTCGTCTAACTTCTCCAACTTTAAAACCTTGGCACACCAAACAGGAGTTTTGACTCATATTTTTAAAACAAAATAAGTTTCACACCTTTGGAGAAAAAGCAAACTGGCTGATTCTTCCCCATGATAATATATAATAATTCTTCCCTCTTTATTCAGTTAATTATAAAACAGGCCACTGTGGCCTCATTTATCCGCAGTCTCCTTTTGGAATCAAATATGTCAAAAATACCTCTGTGGGTCTTACTTTCATGATGTCTTCAAAGCAGCCTTTTTTAGTTTTCTCTGCACACCACTTAGCCAAGATCATACCATCTCTAGCCCTTGTCTCCATCCACCCCCTGCCCCAAGGTGAACACTGTCTGTGGTCAAACTGGATGGAAGTTTGAATCGTGTTTCCATCTTGTTTGCATGCAATTCCCGTGAAAGGAAGCAGAAACGAAGACCGTGTTTGCACATTTGGTTTTACTTGGCTGTACCAGTAAAGCTGGACAACACTGTGGCAGTGGGGCCAGCGGGCCTCTCTCTCCCTGCCGCGGTTTCTCTCTCCTTGAAAAGTGCACTCTAGAGGGAATCAGACCAGGTCCCCCGGCTTCCTGTCTTTGCCCTTGATGGGTACTATTGTGCCCTCTGAGTTGTTCGGCTGAAACTGTGGTCTGCTGCCCCTGTGTGTGTTGCTGTGCTGGTGATGGAAGAACGAGGTGCCTGGGTAGTGGCCCATCACCTCGCTGTAGGTCGGGGGTGGCCCCTCCATTCTTCCGTTACTGCTACAGGTAGCTGCGCTGATGCCCGAGTGGCTGCTTGGTGGGCATGGTCCCCCGTTGTACATAGAAATGTCTATCAAGTCACTGTCAAAAACGGTTCGATTGGGCGGGGCCCTCACGGACTCTCGGTTGAGTTCCATCTGCTGCTCTGGGTCCCGGAGCTGTAGCGTGCAGGGTCCTTGGTAAGGAGGCGGCTCCTCCCCGTCTGACAGGGAGATGGTGGGAGGCAAGTCAATCTCGTGCTGCACATAGGGGTAGGTGGGCTGGAAACGACTGAATGGATCCCTCTGGATGAAAGATGGGGTAGTAAACCTATCCCTGCCCCGTGGGGCACACATGATCTGGAAGGAGAAAGGAAAAGGTCTGAGGAGATTCTCAGTACAACTGTGACTGACAATGGGGCAGGCCGAGGGAAGTTCAAGCTTGCTCTGTGTTCACACCAGTTTTCACACACACCCCTCACATCATTTCCTATGTAAAACATAAAAGAATAGTGTCCAGTGTGGTGGTTTGAATATACTTGACCCAGGGAGTGGCACTATTAGGAGGTATGGCCTTTTTGGAGTGGGTGTGGCCTTGTTGGAGAAAGTGTGTCACTTTGGGCTTTGAGGCCTTTTTCATAGCTGCCTGGGAGACAGTCTGCTCCTAGCTGCCTCCAGAACAAGATGTAGAACTCTCAGCTCCTCCAGCACCATGCCTGCTTGGACGCTGCCATGCTTCCCACAGTAATGAAAATGGAATGAACCTCTGAACCTGTAAGCCAGCCCCCATTAAATGTTGTCCTTTTATAAGAGTTGCTGTGGTCACTGTGTCTCTTCACAGCAGTGAAACCCTAACTACAACATCCAAAATCATTTTGTTGTTTGTTGGTTTGTTTAGTGTGGTCCTCTAGAAGCCATGTCACAGGTGCCCTCACCCAAACCTCAATGGCTTTACCCATAAAATGTAAGACGAGGCAGAGCAAGCCTCTTGCTTTTTCAGGACCTGACAGCTCTGGAACCCAAAACTGAGCAAAGGAACAGGGGTCTCTGAGGTTAAATGTTCTTCCAAAAAAAAAAAAAAAACTAAATAATCTGGAAAAGTGACTTTTCTTTTGTATTTCTATACTTTTACAGTTATTTCAATATAAGTTTGCTACAGTTATTTTTAGTTGTAAATATGAAAAACTTTACATTTCAAGGCAAATATGATTATAGTTTTTTTTTCCCAAAATGAACTAGGAGCATATATTTCTTTAAAACTCCTTTCTTGGGCAACTTCTTTAAAATGGTAAAGTATAGTCAGCTTGTGTAAGCTGGCGAAAGAGAAAGTCAGAATTACAGGAAGTAGACAAAGACAGACAACACTTCAGAAATCCACAAATGATGTCAAAAGAAGAAGGGGGAAAGCAACATGGAGAAGGAAGCTGAACACAGCCCCAGCTGCTCATCTCCTGGCTGGCACAGGAGGGAAGCTGGGGGAGACTGGCATCACTACCCTCAGGACAAACAAACCACAGCCCCCACAGGCCACAGATGCTCACACTCCCACAGTCACCCGATTTTTGACAAAGAGGCTATCCTTATACATTGTAGAAAAGACAGCGTTTTCAAAAAATGGTGCTGATGAGACCGGATAGCTACACGTTAAACTGATAAAAAGTAGACCATTATTGTTCACCCTGCACAAAATAATCAACTCCAAATGGATCAAGGACCTCAACATAATGGTCTGGCAAGATATGCTCACTGGTACAATAGTGGCATAAATGTTATTGGTGCAACCTACTGGTCTGTCTGGATTCAAAGCCTGCTCCACAAGATAAGATTTATGGACCGCTACACTATTCTTGCAAATATGTACAAAGAACTCTAAGTGTATGAAAGCAATACTATCACATCTATATTTATTGATATCTCCCTCACAATATCCAAGGAGTGGGACTAGCCTACATATCCATCAACAGATTGTTTTTTAAATGTTGAACATACACACCATGGAGTTTTGTGAAGCAATAAACCAAAATGAAATCATGATATCTGCAGGAAAATGGATGGAACTGAAATCATTAGTAGGTAACATAAGCCGGATTCAGAAAGTCTATCTTTTTCTTATATTAAGAACCTAGTTGAGAGTTGGGGGGGGGGAGACAGAAAGGGAACATGAAGGGGCTAAAAAAAGATCTTCATGGAAGTGGAACAGAGGATGTAGGATACATGTGGTAAGAATGAGAAGAGGCTCTACTGGGGGAGGAAAGGAAACCAGTCAGAGATGAGAAGATATGGGGAAGACAGTAGGGAAGGAACCACAAGTGAACGAAATATTACACATAGTGTGGAAACAACAGGATAGGGCCCGTTGCTTCTAATGCTGACATAAAAGTTAATCAAAGAAATACGTTTTGCCCCAGTTTCTTCTAGAAGACAAATGTTACCTGCATGGGTCTCTCTCTCTCTCTCTCTCTCTCTCTCTCTCTCTCTCTCTCTCTCTCTCTCTCTCTCTCTCTCTCTGTATGTGTGTGTGTTTGTGTTTAAAACAACTTAACAGTCTCAACCATAATTTATACTTAAAGGCAAAAGGTATTGTTTTGATGATTCAATATGTGACAAAGTTAAAAACAAATGAGTTTTCTCTTTGGTAGAATCAAATATAAGACTTGACTGTACTGACAGGAAAGATGTAATGATAAAATTGTGGCAACGGAAGAACTCTAGTTGAACAAATTAGGATAAAATTCTTGATTGAGCCTCTTAAAAGAAGTCCGACAATGTCTTAATCCTAAATCCAACTGTATTGACCACTCTCTGTGAGCTAGACATACATTAAATAAATCAGTCTTACATCTGCACTTTACTCCTCTTCTCTAGCATGTAAAACACTGATGTGGATTCTGTGTCGGCCACAGAATACTCAAGGCCAGAAGGAGAACCACTGTGACATCTTTATATTTCTACAGGTGGATACTGGGAAGTTCTTTTGAGAGAGTTTTAGCTTAGTCTGACTGCCAATACCTACACTGGGTCCCTCAAATTTCACTATTTCATGATCTCTGTACATCTAAGTTTTGTGATTTTTATATTTGTACTGAAATATTTAAAACTTCAGGTAATGGGGCCAGGCGTGGTGGCACATGCCTTTAATCCCAGCACTCGGGAGGCAGAGGCAGGCGGATTTCTGAGTTCAAGACCAGCCTGGTCTACAAAGTGAGTTCCAGGACATCCAGGGCTATACAGAGAAACCCTGTCTTGAAAAACAAACAAACAAACAAAAAACAAACAAAAAAAAAAACTTCAGATAATGGAAGTACATTATGTCACATTCTTTAACCCCAGCTTGGGAGTCAGAAACTGGTGCATCTCTGTGAGTTCAAGGCTGGCCTGTTCTATATAGCAAGTTACAGGTCAAACCAGGGCTATGTAATGAGCCTCAGAAAACTCATATTATTAAATTGTATATGCGTGAAGAATCCATGCTATTTGATACATATAAACTATGCCTATACTTGCAAAACTCAGTTGATATATCTAAGTTGATATATCTATATAACCCTGGATTATATCTAAGATATAATCCAGGGTTCAGCAATTTTTAGCCCATTCTCTATATAAAGTTTAGGCACACGGTTCTAAGGGGAGATCCCTTAAGTCCCTTTTAAGCAGAGTTACAGACAATGACTTCATCCTAAAGTTGATTTCGAATCCAAGGCTGTGGCCATGACTTCTCCCCTCCCCCAGCCTCTGTCTTACCTCTGAAGCCCCTGGGCGCTGCACGGAGCTATCAGAAGGCCACAGGGATCCTTCCTGGAGGTGGGAAGGAGAGAAGTGAGGAACAAGAGATAAGAAAACCATGTGTTTCATCAGAAAATCATGTGTTTCATACAACAGCAGCAGCAGCGCAATCATTTTAAACTCAATTTTTTTTGAAACAAAAATCACTTTGCTCTTTGGGCAATAGCTTACTTGTCTAAAACATGGATCAGGTAAAAGCTGGTCCCATTGCATGCCTCACATCTAAGTGGAAGGTTGCAACCACATTAGATCCTGGACATAACAGATTTGAAGTCACAAATACTGGCTCATCTATGTAACCATGTGCTTCAAATGGCCATGAACTATACACAGTCGGTGCCCACACTTGTTCCTGAGCAAGACAAGCCCTGGAGAGGCCTACCCAGAAGAATGTATCACGTGGCCTGCCAAGACCAAATGCCACCCCCACCATCACCACGCAGCCTGAAGTCTATAGCTGCCACAGAGACACTACCCCCAAAGCAGGTCAGCTCACAACATCAACTGCAGTTTCCAAAGCCTGAATGTCCTTTCATATTGATTTTATTTTTTAGCCTGAATATTCACAGACATAAGTTGATAAATAGGAGCTATCTTTTTGAGAAATGTGTGGCAAGGAAGGGCCTGCCAAGATAGGGCAACATTTACTGCCAAGCTTGAAGACTGAGTCTGATTCCCAGAATCCAAATGATAGGGAAAGAAATGACTTCAGAAAGTTATCCCTTGACCTCTGCACATACACCAGGGCATACAAACAAACTTGCATGCATTCATACATTCATTCACACATACATACATGAACATTTTAAAAAACTGTTTGGCCAGACTACCAAGATAACAAGCATATAACTTCATTATCGGGGCACCCATTCCCCTAAACCATGTTTATAAAGCACTCCACAGTGATATGCCTTTTGCGTTCAAATTATTAGCTATTTGCCAGAGTTTCCCAGTTTATTGTCATTGTAATTGTCAGAGTAAGATCTTCGGTGGGGAAGACACCTGTACTTTTGGACTTTTGGGAATATGTAAACTTGGTCTCTGGAGATCACCGAGTTTCTCCAAACTCTAGAGTCCTAAGTAAAAACAGCCACAGAGAAACACCCAGACCCTCAGATGAAAGTGCACACTGTTCTTTGCTGTGGTCGGTGTTCCAACAGAAATACTCACTCCACTGCTAACCACATTGTTTTGTCCAATACAGAAAACCCGTTCCTAAGATACTCACAGGACATCGTGGACTCAGTAGCAAAAAATATCAGCTGACCCAGCTGTTCCGAGGAAGTGTGGGCAGAAGGGTCTGACTATAAAATTATGTAACGAATCGTTACAGCTGTGCCTGGCAACAGGTGAAGGACCAAACTTTAATCAAATGGTGTGATTGATCAATCCCCTGCCCAGTGCAGCAAAGTACTAGCACCGGATTCCAGAGCACAAGTCCACTGGTATTTCTGAGACCCTCTAGCCACACTGCTATGAGCCACTGCCACCTCTCCTCCCTCCCACAGCCCTTCGTATCCAGCTCCAATCATTTAATGGCACCATCAAGAATTCAGCAGTGAGGGCTCAAATAGCCTCGATGGCTATGATCATTCCTAGTGGCTTCATTTTCCTGAAAAGTGTCAGATCTGATCCAAGGGCTTGCAGGAAAGAGCCCCCTAGCAGCCTCTCAGACATCCCCTCCCCCTCCTTACTTGGCCTGACATACCTTGCAGTTGCTTGTTAAAACTCTGCACTGGAATTACTTAGTGGGGTCACTACCTGGGGCTACCACCCATGAAACCTCAGTGGGTGCCTAATAACATTCTGACAGAAAGCAGAGTCTAGTCTGCTTGTCTAGACTTGATCCTCTCTCTGTTCACCCTGCCTAATCTTCTGCAACCCACGGGCTGAGAACCACTGGCCTAGAGCTTTAACTGAGCCCTGGAACTTGTCCCCTTGGACAACCTCAAGGAGCATAGCATGAAGACTGGCTCACCGGGGCATCCCGGGAGTTTGGACTTTTTATTCACATATCTGTGAAAAGAGACACAAGAAGTTTGCAGGTTTAAAGACACACATCTACTTTCTCCTTCACATTTGAGAAACCAGTTTCGTGTTTTCCTCTTTCTGGTTGGTCTTGAGACAGAAAACAGCCGTACCATTCCATAGATCCCATCTGTTTGATACAAAAACCTCAGCATCAGAGAAGAGACTTATCTGATATTTCAGATCTGTGTCTTTATCATTAAAAATAATTTTTTAAGAAGTGTCATTTGTAGATCTGGATCACAAAGACTAATTTTTCCCCATCTGACACATTTTGGATAGGCTGTGAAGAGGTAAAAAATGGTCCCAATGTGGTGGTATTTGGAGGGGCAGGGAAGTAGTTTGGCCAAGAGAATGGGGTCATTGTGAACATGCAATCAGTTATCTTATAAAAGAGGCCAGAGAGCTAGCAAGCTCTCCTCCCCTATATAAGATGTACACGAAGTTATCCACCAGTCCAGAAGCAGGTGACACTAAGAACCTGCCCACGGTATCGGGTCTCACAGTACTGTGAGCTCAAACATCCAATAATCAGGACTGTGGTAAAGGAATGTCAAATGTCTATAACCCATGGTGGTGTTTTACAGCATCCAAACCAAGACAGACTTTTAAAGTTTCAGCTCTAACATTTACATTGTTCAGAAACACATTTTAATTTTTAGATGTGTTGTAAGATTAGGGTTCCTTACTACCATTTTGCATGTGGCGATCCAGCCTCTAACTTCCGTTTTGAAAAGCCTGTTTTGTTTTGTTTTTTTTTCTAATTGAGGGCTTTGGGCCTCCCTGTTGGCAGTCTCTGGACCATCTTTGAAAAGGTTTGTTTCAAAGCTGTCTAATCGATTTCACTGAAGCACATATCATCATCCTTTATCCCGATATTACACTGTTTTAATTACTCTCGGCTTCATATTGATTTTTGAGGTCAAGAATTATGAGACCAGCTCCTGAATTTGTTGTTCTCCTTTAAAGCCATTTTGGCTATTGATGGTTCCCAGGGATATCATAGAAGTTATCAGATGGATTTTTTTTTAATTTCTGCAAAAAAAAATCACTGGATTGTAGATATCTATGGATACTACAGACTTTCAAAACTTAAAATGTCAGTATTTTATTCATCTATATGGGATGCCTTTCCATTTCTTGTCTTGTTTACATTTTTGGCAGCAATCAAAATCACCGTGGATTGTTGGAGTAATAGACAATCTTATTAAAGAATACATCTTTAGTCTCTTCTGTGAATTTTACTTTGAACTATTAGTAAGTCTACTGCAAATGCTTTCTAAAATTCCTTGTGAAATCAGGCGACCCATTGTTAAAGAAATGCAGCTGATTTATGAGGGTCAATTCTGTATCCTGCTACTCTGCTGGATTTCACTTATTAGTTATGGCGTCTTTCTCTTTGTTTCAGAAGACTCCTCAAGGTTTTTTATGTATAAGATCATGGCATCTGATAACAGGGCACCTTTCTCCACCCTTTCCCACTGGGATGCGGTCCTGGCTATTTTTACATCAACTTGACACAAGCTAGAGTCATCTGAAAGGTGGCAACCTCCATTGAGAAAATGCCTCCGTAAGATCAGGCTGTAGGCAAGCCTATAAGGCATTTCATAATTAGTGATTGATATGGGAGGGCCCAGCCCATGGTGAGTGCCATGAGAAAACCATGAGCAAGCTATGAGGAACACGCCTATAAGCAGCTTCCTCCACAGCCTCTGCATCAGCTCCTGCCTCCGGGCTCCTGCCCTGACTTCTTCAGTGATGACCTGTGGATATATAAGTGTAAACAAAATAAAATCTTTCCTCTCCAAGTCACTTTCAGTTATGGGTATTTCATCAGGGCAAGAGCAACTCTAAGACAAATGTCTTTTGTTTCTCCTGGCCAACTATTCTAGCTAGAACTTCAAACAAATGTTATGTTAAATAGATAAGGCAAAAGCAGCCATCTCTGTCTTGTTCCTGATCTTGGAAGAACGTTTTAGTATTTTACTGCTGATTGATGATGTTTTTGTCTGTGAGCTTCTCATAGATCAATGAGAAGTTAAGGCGATGAAGTTTCCTTTTTCTTTTTCCACTTCATCAAGTGATGTTTATGTAAGGATGTTGAATCTTATCAAGCAATTCCTCTGTATTGACCTAGATGATCATGGGTGTTCTTTCCTGCCTCTTCATTCTGTTAATGGGGTGTGTAATGTTGACTGGTTTTAAATTCTAAGCCAGCCTTACATTCCAGAAATAAATCACATCTGGCCATGGGGTGTAATTCTTTTGAAATGCATGGCGTCTAATTCTTACGAAATGATGCTGAAGTCAAGTTTCTGTTGTTATTTTCTTGAAGTCATTTATGTCAGTACTCATAAAGGACACTGGCTTATGGCTTCCTCTTGGCTTCGTGTTTTCTATGTCCTTCTTCAGGATTGAGACTGCTGGCCTCTTGGACTGAGTCAAGAAACCTTACGGACCTTTTCCATTCTTTCGAAGGATTGGAGAAGGAGAGGTAGCAAGTCTTTCATATTTGGTAGACCTTCCCCGTTCATCCACCTGACCTTCCTGTGTTAGGAAGGTATCTTAATTAAAAATTCCTATTGCTACAATTAAAAAAAGAAAAGACCAAAGACTACCAAGGGAGAGAGGGGCTTACTTCAGCTTATAGTTCCATATCACAGCCCATCACTGAGGGCAGTCAAGGCAAGGGCTCAAGGCCGAACCCCAGAGACAGGCACTGATGCAGACGACATCAAAAGGTGCTTCTGACTGACTGGCTGCTCCTCAGGCCTCAGCCTGCCTCCTCGGAGCACCCACCTCCAGCCCAGGGGTGGCACCGCTCATCAACCACCAACCAAGAAACCACACCACAGGTTTGCCAAGCTGGTGGGGCTGTTTTCTCAACAGGGATTCCTTTTCCCCAAATGATGTCAGGTTGACATAAAATTAGCCAGCGTAGAAGTGTATTAGTTATTTTTCTTGGCTAGAGAGAAACTTAAGGAAGAAAGATGTATTCTTGCCTCGTGTTGTAAGCGGAAACATCCACTATAGCAGGGAAGCGATGACAACAGGGTCAGCCCATGCCTATGGCAGTGGGAGCTAGCCCATACTGGGAGGCTCAGACAGGGCCTGGGGCAAGCCTAGGGTATAAAATTCAAGAACCACCCATAGCAAGCCACTTCCTCTATCATCGGGGTCTCACCTAAAGAGTTACATCCTCCTGAAAGTGTCACCAGACAGAGACCTATTGCTCCAGTGTGTCAAGCAGACCATACTAGGAGGCTTTTATTCATCTCTCCCATCTTCTTACTACTTAGAGGTTTGTTCAGATTTCTTCTTTCTTCACAAGGCAGTTTTGGTAAGGTGTCTGTAACCGTTTATCTGTTTTATCTAGAGAGTCCAATTTGTGGTTATATAGTTATTCATTGTCCCTTGCCATTGTCTTCATCTCTATACAACTTGGATGATGGTTTAACCCAGGAGAGGCAGCCTGTCACTGTGACTTGCCTTAAGCTGTGGGTCAGAGCCCGCTGCTTGTGTCCACGCATACTGTGACCCCGTATGAGGGCAACATCATAGCTTGGACTTGCTTATGCCTGTGTTCTCAACTAACCCCTCCTTACCATTTTCAGAGAACAGTGGGATCTACCAGTGAGACCACTGCTTGGCATTCTGGCTTCTCTCTCAGAGGCTCCTTACAGTGATCAAGTGTCCCCATGGCTTCATATGGCACATGGCACAGCTATTTTTCCACGAGCTCCATCGGGAGAATTTCAAATCAGAGGTAGAAGTAGTCTTCAGATAGTCAGCAACTTCTTTACTTTCTAATAAGATAAATTCTCCTTCCTGTCTTTTTTTTCCCCCATAGTCCTTTCTACAAACCAGACAGGGCCATACTGCCTTTTCTCCTCTAGGGGGCAGTAACAGCTTAGAACTCAGCACCTATATATGGCTGGGAGTACTCTGGCAGCCACAGCCTCCTTTATTCCTCCTTGGGAATCTATCATCAGACTTCTTACGACTCCTAACTCTACTCAATCTAGGGCACATCCCTTAAGAGAACAGACAAATCTTCCAGGAAGATCTGTTGGGAGGGAGAGAATGTAGATCCTTCCCATTTGTAGAATAATGCAGCGGATTGAGAAAGGAAGCCACCAGGTGCTTCCCCCAGCCTAGAGGGGGTTGAGGGGAGCTGGGGCTGGGAACACCACCACACTCCAATAAATTCCAGCCAGAAATAAGAAAGCTTAGGGGACAGGAAGACTGTTCGGCTTTGGCATGCTTCCAGCTCCAGTCCCTTCTTTGCCCAGAGGGGGAGGGTTTACTCATGGCCCAGAGCTGGCAGTAGGTTAACTTCTAGCCAAAAGCCAGCCCTAGCGAGGCCTTCAGTAAAGGCCACCTAGAGTTTCCAAATAATTGAGAAACCTTTGAGACCTTTCCTAAAACCATACCAAGAAAAAAAAATTACCATAGGAGTTATAGTAATGCCTTATAAACTTAAAAGGCTACTAAAGTCTTGTTTATTTAATATTGGGGGGGGGGGTCGAGTGGTTCAGTGGGTAAAAGGGCTTGCTGTGCAGGTGTGTGGAGCCGAGTTCTAACCCTGAAACACACAGTGGCAGGAAAGACCCAACTCCTGAGGAATGTCCCCTCACTTCCACAGGTGTCGTGGCGTATGATCCCGCCTACAATAATAAATAAAAGTTTAGACTTTCACAAGTATTCTTTTAACATGTTATTTTTACATATTGTTTCGCCAATACAAACCACTGCCAAACAAGTTCCCTGGGAGATAATCAGAACAGTATTGGTTTTGCCTTCATCCTTTGTTATGCGAAAAGAGGACTTTTAATTCTAAAAAGAAAAGATCTCTGTGTGGAACTCAGGTTGGTCTAGAATTCACCATACATATATTTCTCAACATGGCTGGCTCTAAGATTTCTTTTTACTTTTATGTGTGTGTGTGTGTGTCCATATGTGTTGGGGGAGGTGTATACCTTACATATGCAGGTAAGTAGATGCCAGAAAAGGGTATCAGATCCCGGGAGTTGGAGTTACAGGCAGTTTTGAGCCCTGCTACATGAGGGCTGGAAACAGACCCCAGGTGTTCAGAAGAGCAGCCAGTGCTCTTAGCCACTGAGCCACCTCTCCAGCCTTGCATCATGGGACAATGCAGCTGAGGTACTGTTGTCTCCATTGCCTTCTGGAAGCAGCATCAGTTTGTTGTGGGTCCTGTCTGATCTTGGTGTGGCTTGGCTTGTGACTTGGAGAGCATCATCTTCTCGAGTCACCTGGCATTGCACCAACCTGGTACCCTATACCAACCCTCAGTCATCCATAGGACTTCGTTCTAAATAGTGGGTGATACCAAAGCTTAAATCTATCCTCGGAAAACAAGCAGAAGAATGGAGACTTGCCATCATGGAGAAGAAGAAAAGAGTTTTCCTTGATATGAAAAGTAAAGAACCTGTAAGCCATAACGGTAATGCTAAGGCTATTCTGAATGCCATGTCGCTCTTAATGGTGCATTAAGAGGAGGGTGTGAGTTACATGGCTTCCAGTGTAAACCAGGCTACTGAAAATGTCCACGTGAGCTGCTTCAGAGGGGAACTGGCCGCATCCCCACCACACTCCGCTTTTCACCCCTCCCATACTTGAAAGGATACATTGTGACTTTGAAGTAATCTGTTCTAGGCTCCAGACAGATAGACCAAAGGGTGAAACCCTTCCAGAGGCCACCTGGCAGCTAAAGCTCTTCCTGGTAGACAATGCAACCCTCGAGAGGAAGCTGGTGTTGAGAGTATCTGAGTAAGCGCTGTCATGCCCTGCCTACCTGCTCTGGTGCTTAGAGAGCGGAGAATAGAGGCTGGACACCGTTGGACACCAGCCCCTTCTGGTTTAAGGGTGCAGGGATATTACTGTCAGGGAAGCCGCCCCCTGACATCATCTTCTATCCCATCAACTCTGCCAGACCATCCTCTGCCACACTCTTTAGGACTAAAACAATGGCATCATTTAGTAAAGATCCAACCGAAAATAGTTTCTTCCTTCAGTTTGCAAAGACTTTTCTAAACACAGTCTAATGTAGGTAGAAAAGGAGGAGGCATTCTTTGGTTTCTTTGGGGGTGGGGGATAGAGATGTGGTAGCCAGCCCCCCCCCACACACACTCCCTGTGCCCTTCTCTGGACCAGAGCCTAGTCTGTGGGTTTCCAATATCCCTATGGGTATGGGGCCCACCTCAGAGCCTCTGCCTAGGGAGGGACAAATGAAGGCACAAGCAGGCTGAGAAAGGTGCCTGCCGTGCTGAGCATGTCCTGGAAGGTCCTGCTACCAGCGACAGCTGAGCCAGTTTGAGATATACCCAGGCTGTTATCCGCTGTCCAGCACTTCTAACTTCTATCTTCCTTTACTCCTAAGGCTTCCAGAGGCTGCTGGTGGTAGGGCAAGCTGCAGACAGCACAAGAGCCCACAGCCAGCCTTGTGTTCTCACTCACAGGCTTTGGCCACAGAGCAGAAGGCCCTGCCCCGAGAAGATGACTAAATGGCCTGTCAGGACAGTCACAGGATGTGCCGCACTTTGTTGACACAGACACATGCTTCACTCCTGAAAGAGCAGAAACTGTCTTTACTGTCACAAGGGCATGTGTGCCATTTGGTTTGATTTGGTTTCTGGACATTGGAAGCCCTCTTAATTCATTTTTTGTTTCCTTCCTGTGCGAAACACTGTTTTCTTTAAAAACATAATTTTTTTTTAAAGCTCCTATGCCAGGTGTTGCGGCTCATGCCCATGATCCCAGCACTTGGGAGGCTGAGGCAGGAGGTGTGAGTTCAAGTCCAGACTGGACTGCAGTGTGAGACCCTGTCAACAAGTAAGCATTGAAGACCTGGAGAGAGAACTCAGTGATTCAGAGCCCCTGATGCTTTTACAGAGGACCAGAGGTCAATTCTGAGCACATGCGTGGTGGCTTACAACCATTCACAACTCCAGTTCCAGTCCGTCCCCGTCCCCGTCCCCGTCCCACCCCCCCCCCCCACCTCCACCCACAGCAGTCATGCACAGGCATATATACATGCAGGCAAATACTCACAAACATATAGTTAAAAATTGCTTTAAAAACACTTTTTAACACGTCCCTACACACACACCTACCACAAGGCTGCAAACCAGTAGGTAACTATGACACTGCTACAGGACTCGGGATCCAAACCCAAAACAGGATTACAACCACAGATGTATGCTGGCCCATCTCCTTGGGTCAGCTTCTATTAGGGGGGGCAAATGGCTCCTCCCACGCTCCGGGGGTCACATATATACTTTCCTCAGTGTGTAGACCTACCCCACACCAAGGTGCGTGGGGGCTGAGGAGTACATTGCATTGGCAGAGGTCTACAGAGGCCTGGTTCTCTCTCCCAGCATCCAGGGAGACAAAAGACATGGCCTCGAGGAAAGCCCGACTGCTAGGCAGATACTCATCCTTTCCAAGCGACTGCTGCTGCAGAGTCTCTGTGCAGAAGCCCAGACATCTGACTCTGCACCACTGACCAAGCACCCGTAGCAACTGGTAACGAAGAAGTGTGTGCTGTAACTCTTCCCGCTAACTTTTCAATTGGAATTTATGTTTCTACAAGTCAAGAGTGGCTCGGTATATAATATCTCATATGGCTCAAACTGAGTAAAACTCCTGCCCCTGCACCTGAGGCCAGCCACCTCTGCGTACCTACTGGCCACAAACCCTGGGCTGTTGGGATGGGGTTAGCAGGACCCACCAGGCAGGGGTACAACTGTCAGAAAGGACCTCCCAGATCCCTCCAGCTGGAAAAGCCTAGACCAGTAGTTCTCAACAACAAAGATCGTGACCCCTTTGGGGATCGCATATCAGATATTTACATTATCATTCACAACAGTAGCAAGATTACAGTTATGAAGTAGCAATGAAATAAGTTATTGTGGGTTGGGGGGTCACCACAACATGAGGCGCTGTATCAAAGGGTCATAGCCTTAGGAAGGTTGAGAACCACTGGCCTAGGCAATTCTGGTAAATCTCCCTTAGTGTCGGGTCTGGAATACCTAGGCCCTTCTATTGGTTCCCTGTTATTTGGTAGTTTAAGACAACAGAAAGCAATTTAGATAGTCTCTAAGCTCTAAGCCACACAAACAAGGCGTCTGTAAATGTGTTGAGGTTGCCTTGAGAAAAACTAAAAGGACATTTGTGTCACAAACCTATCTCCTGCTGCTGGCCATCATTTGAGCTTTCACTTTTTCCTTTAATTTAAGCCTGAGCTGCTTGCGTTCATTTCTGTCCAGTGGCTTCCACTGGCCATATGACCCCCTTCCGTGGCAGCCCTGGCACACACTTCTGAGGACAGGCCTCAGGCACAAGGAGCCCTCTCCTTATACTTCACACCTGCATTGTCTCAAACAAAGAACGAAGGGGCGAGGGTTGTTGGCAACGGGAGAAAGGATAGTTATGGAGGTAGGAGCAGCATGTGCCGTCTCCGTGACGTCCCTCAAGATTGGGAGGGAGGACTCATGGGCCAAGAACAGCTGGACGGCCAGTGTCATCTCACAGGACTGTCCCCAGCCATCAAGGCCAGTCAAGCTTTTGAGATTCTGTTCTCTTCATTTTCTAGTTTGATTTCTGCTGTTGTTAAAAAACAAAAAACAAAACAAAACAAAACCTACTCTGACCAAAAGCAACGCAGGGAAGAAAAGGAGTTATGTGCCATACACTTCCAGGTCACAGTCCGTCACTGAGGGAAGTGTTGGGGCAAGAACTCAGGTAGGAGCTCGAAGCATGGCGGAATACCATTGCTGGTTCTCTCGCGCTCATGCTCAGCTAACACTCTTATGCACCCCAGGACCATCTGCCAAAGAATGGCACCACTCGCCATGGGCCCTCCTGCATCCAGGAATAACCAAGACAACCCCCACACACCAATCTGATCGAGGCAATTCCTCAGTTCGGATTTCCTCTCAGATGACTGACAGGAGGCTGTCCAACAGCCAATCAGATCTAAGGAGGACAGTCATTTCATCCTGGCTTTTCCTTTGGGTCAAAGCCAACTGTCAGCTAATGAGAAGAGAGGTGTCTCTTGCCTTCTCAAGATGAACACAGCATTATAATCCCACCAAAGATCTCACATGGCTCTGTAATACGGAGGCAAAAGACCCCACACATTAAGTGTCTCTGCAACACTCAGGCTCAGAACAATGAGCAGTTCCCTTCTGAAAGGTTGGCAGGGACCTTCTGCACCTACATGCTGCCAAATAGCAGGATGTCTGAGATACTTGCCCACACTACTAGGGGAGGTGATCCTGGGGCTGTCAGTGCTAGCTAAACAAGGGTGCTTCCGGATCTAGGGACAGGGCTTAGATAACAGATATGACGCCACAGGACAGAGGCACAGTGGACATACACATTCATCCTCAATTGCCACTCTGTCCCAAGTTCCGCTAACCAACATCCCATGCAGGGGCAACCTGGCCAAGTGATGCGAACGAGAGCACAGCATCCTTTCCCCCATGATGTGACTGCCAAGCTTCTGCTAGCTCTTGGCAGGAAGACGGTAAACCCAGGCAATCGTACTGAGAGGGCAAGGGAGGCAACCTGGAAAAGCAACTAGAAGCTCTCCAGCCTGGGCAATCACTGAAGTAGAGGAGACAATGGGTTCTCATGTACGCTACATAAACACAGGCACTGGGTTGGCCTAAGCATCCCCAGTAGAATCAAGAGCAGCCCTGACCTCAGCCAAGGATGAGTCGGCTGCTCTCGCCTGGTCGCTTTGCTGTCCTGGCTATGATGAGGTCCAGGGAAGGGAGGGGTGAACAGACGTGGGTGGAAATCACTAGGGAAAGTGTCTATAGGCAGAGTCTCCGAACAGCTATGTCCTGGGGAATACAGGAGAAGCGTGCCCTTCACCCTTGTGGGCACATCAAAGCAGCCAGGAGCACTGTGCTCGTGAGATGGTGGCCTCGTCAACAGTGTGCCTGGGCAGGTGGTACTCAGCGCTAAGGTCAGTTTCTCTGGGTCGCCTGTTGTGGAGACCCAGTGTACTAGAGGACGATCAGACTATCTCTGTAGCACCGCATCCTCGATGTAACACTAACCCAGGCTCTACAGGATATCCCCGGGCTGGGAATCAGACATACAGAGGAGCGATCTGCTTTTCCAGCCGTCAGAAGGAAGCAACACTTCAAGGAAGGAGTTGGTGTGTGTGTGTGTGTGTGTGTGTGTGTGTGTGTGTGTGTGGGAGGGGTGGTAGAAAGGACAGAAACTCTGGTGTGTGAGGACAGAAGGAAGGTTTGTTCCCTCTTCATCCACTTTATCGCTCATTTAGAGCCACAAGCTATGCAGATCGTCCCACTCAGGAAGCAGAGCTATAGTCTAAGGCCAAAGCACCCTCCGTTACGGTGTTGAAACACACCTTGAATTGTATGAACACGGGATCGAGCCCAGCCCTAAGCTGGGCAATATCTACTGTTGTGATTAACAGAGAAAGAATAGGTAGACCCTGGGGAGGGATGGCACTCACCTCTGGATCGCTCAGAGAAAAGTGAAAAGAGTTATGCGGCAGCTCAGGAGTGAACGACCACACCATCCTCACAGCCATGTTATAAACACAGGTACAAAAGGCACACCTCTCTCCAGGCTCCACCCTGGCAGATCCCAGATCTCAGCACACCACCTACACCTGCTAACAGAAACCCCCCTCGGTAGATAAAATTCACCAATTACTGACTGTCTTCGTTGTTCCTCGGTGTTCATCCTCGAAGGATCCCTCAAAGTCACCTTCTCACTTTCCAGAAAAGGGAGGCCCTGCCAATCAGCAAGCTACCACTTCCTGGCCAGAGAGACCAGCACGGGGTAGACTACCAGGCAAAGAAGGCCCTTTCCAAGTAAAGCCAAATGAGAACTGTTTCTTGCACCAGTCAAGCTGTCTTCCTGCTATACCTCTTAGTTATCCCATGGTGCGTATAGCCAGGATGCAACACCTAAGGGCAGTGGCAGCAAGAGAGGATGAGGCTGGGGCTGCATGGTGGCGACACAAAAGACCAAGGGAGGGGCCTAGGCAAAGAGCCCATACCGGAACCCCGAGTACCTGGGGACTCCTAGAGCACAACGTGCAAGATGGGAAGATTGGACATTTTAGAGCTAGAAACTAGGCTAAGTCCTACTTTGGGAGTAATGCTAATACCCAGGACTGAAGCATTGCTGGTGATTCACACCTACCTGAATGCATCAGCCTATTGTTTGGTGGCAGTGTGAGAGAGTTGTACCACATCTGCCAAGGAGTAGCTAGCATTATATTAAGGCAAAGACCCTGTGTGGCCCTCTAATGACCACTGCAAAGAGATTTTCCTCATCCTCTTTCTTTGAGCTCAGGACTTTGGATTTGTTCTCTCTTTCAAGATCTGAGCTGCCCTTTGCACAGTGATCCCGAGAGTCAGGGTGGATACCAGAGGACAAGGCCCAGAATGTCATGGTAGTGTAGAAAGATATCACCCAAGCAGGCCCAGAGGAGCTGGTAGGCAAAACTGGGACTCAGCAAGGGAAAGGGAAAGCAAGGGAAAATGAAGATGCTGACAGGAAGTGAGACTGTGAGACCAAATCCTGTCTGCTGCTACTGTCCCAGCCTGGACTTCCAGCTGTGGAGTGGATACAGCACACACACACACACACACACCCTACTCCCTGTTGTGTTTACCTCTGCCCCCAAGAGCCACCAAGCCATTAGGCTCCCCTGGCAAGCAAGACGCTGCCCTGTTGAGAGTTATCCCAAGCAAAGCTGCCATTCCACACTGCCCATTACAATGGTTATACCCCACACTCACAACAGCCTTCCCCAACAGGCCTTCCTCCCTGAGGAAGTGACCAGCATCCCCGGTCCCTAGTAAAGGATAATCCACAAAGTATGTCTCTCCTGCTACTCAGAAAAGGATGGAAGAAGAAAACTCGATGCCTCCTATGTCCTATACCAATAGTAAGAATCTAAACTCAGCTAAACACACTATGTCCATGTCTCTTGCTAAAAGTCACCAGAATTTATGTACAGATTACAAGACAGGTGGAGAACATGATGTCCCAGCAGCCCCTGGCCTCCCAGGTTTGATTACGGCTTAGCCATCCATCACACTGTTTTATGAGGAGAAGCAAGAGGTTGAGGGCAAGAGATAGAAAGCTGTAAAGAGTCCAAAGTGAGGTGCCTCACTGGATAGCTTGTGGCACCCCACCTCATTCCATCTAAGTAAGGAGCCACACATCCCACGGTCCCTTCCAGCTGGGTTGCATCCGAGAGCCACAGACACATCTGCTAATGTATCCCCGGACCAACTCCAAGCAAAGAGCTATATATAACGTAGTGCTGCCCGAAGGAAACCAGACACACAAGAGGGGGCATGGGCGTGAAGACCACGGCTAGCAGAACTAATTAGGGCTAATGGCCAATAATCAGGCAGGGGAGACTTTCACAGATGAAAAGACGTGAGCAAGCTGTTAGAGGGCTCTTATGTCCCTTTCCTGGCTGGATACTGGCTCTACATGAGAAGTCCCTGAGCTGTATGCATACAACATGTGCAGCAAGGTTTGCAGCAACGTGTGCAGCAAGGTTTGCACTCTTTCAGATTAACTATCAATCCAAATTCCTAGCACCTCTGTACCACAGTGAGCCGACAAGTGGGCTATCCTACCCTCTAGCCCTTGCCACACCCTGTCTGGGGCATTCGCCAGGGGCATTCCGGATGACCCAGGCCCACACACTTACCGGCTGCAGCCCGTCCTCCTGTCTCTGGCTCTGGTTGGGGCGGTTGATGAAGGAGCGTGTGGAGACTTTGTAGTGGTTCAGTAGGCAGACAACGACCACCACCATCACCGTCACCACCACAACAATGATAAGGATCTGCGCGAATTCCAGCTCGGCTGCAAGGAAAGAAGGAGGATTGTGAGCAGTGGTCCTGGCACCTGTGTGACTTTCTGACTTACGGTTCCTGCAGCCGCAGGCAGTCATGACCCCCTTCCCAGACATCCGTGAGGGAGACAGAAAGAAGCTATGGCTACATTTTGGAAGAGAAGAAAATGCAGTCATAAAACGGCTGCATGGCTGGGCCAGGGGTAATGCTTGACTCTGCCTGCAGATGCTGTAGGTCACTTGCAGGCCTTCCGTATTGTAGCTTTTTGCACAAAGGGAGAGTCTGGGAGTGCCCTGCCCCACAGATCTCTGTCACTCAGCTTGGTGAAGTTCAAAGACCTGGCCTTCCAATGTAAGGCCTTAAAGAAAATGTTTTGCTGGCCCTACCAGACCGCCAGGGTTTTGGCTACAACATCCCTCACTGACACAGTGGAGTTCAAGGTCAGCCGTATGAGCTCACCACAGGCAGCTGCTAAATTGGCACCTGTTCATGTTGGGCCAACCTCAGGACAGCTCAGACTGTCTCTTCAGTTCCCTTCCTGTCAGGCAACACCCACCATCTCTCTCCGTTCCAGCAGAGTTGAGAAAGTCTCTCAGGACTGAAGCTGCCCCCACTAACCACACCTACATAACCTCTCCAGAAAGTGAACTCATCCCTTTGGTTGAGCCCAATTTCCCAGAGCGCAACTGGGCGTTAAAGAAAAAATACATATTAAGGGGCCAGCTTAGTCTCCAGTCCTGAGTGACTTAGAAAGCATAGCCCCATCCCACAGGCTCAGTGTCTGAGTGGTAAGGTTCCCGGTTCCAACGCTAACATTACAAATGAGTTCCTCCTGTCATTAATACGCCATGCATATGCATGGCTGGTGTCCCTCCCTGATTCAGCATTTCTGCCACACTATTGAGCTGAGTGTGTACAGTCAGCGTTTCTCTCAACGCTCTGATCGCAAGTCTGCTGTGGCTTACTCATGTTTCGTTCTCAGTATCCAACGTGTGGTGGTGCCTGACAGGTAGTAATATGGCTTCAGCTGGAAACGGAAGACCAAAGACCGACTGAGGAACATACTCAGGCTCAGAGAAGGTACTCATGCCCACGACTCCGAGCGGGCCTTCCCTGGGGACAGCAATTACCGGCAAGACAGACCTCCACTGCCTGCAGGGGACAGTGCAAACACCTGCAGAGCCCTAGGGATCTATGCCACACATCCAGTCAAAACTCCAAGGATAGACACCTCCGTACACAGCATGAAGAAGGCAGGGACATTCATTCTGTTCTGGCCAAAGTGAGCTTCAGCATAAAGATGGAATCCTACATAATGTTCCTGTTTGACCAACTTTGTATTTTACAGAGAAACAACACAGTTGTCACAACTGCCCTTCAGGTTAAAGCCCGCCCTCACGTTTACCAGTGTTTCCTTTTTTGTTAAAAGATCATGTTGCTTAGCAGACTCGGAGCAGAAAGAAAGGAATGACAACCACAAGGCAGCCTCGAGGGCCTCCGGTTAACCCTTCTCTTGACCGCTCTTTCTACATTGCCTTTTTCCTGAACATGGAAGCCTGTGAAAACACAGCAAAGGAAATCAAGTTGTGTCTTCATAGTTCCATGGGCCTCTCCATAAAAATGAATCCCATCTGAAGACAATCTTACTATAGAAATGTTTAAACTACTATAAAAGCGTCATAGAAGAAAGCAGTCTAATGCGGCTGAAGCCCTTCGGCCCTCCCTGACCGTATCCGCTCCACGCCATCCTGGTGGGAAGTCAGGTCTGGTTAGCATGCCCACTAAATAAATACTGCCTCCTTTTAATTATGACCAAATTATTGGGAGGTGAAGAGAAGTAAAAAGATGCTATGTGTCTATGTGAGTGCTGGCACAAATTTGTCAGTAATCTATCAAGAAAGGCTCCTTAAAAGTGAAATGTGATTTCAAATGGGCAACCATATTGATGATGTGGTCTAAGAACCACCCGATGAAAAGCTTGTCACCTGCACCCTATACCTTCATTATCACTGAAAACTTGCCCTTTTCTTTTGTAAAATATTTAATTAAAAAAATTATGTGTATGTGTCTGTAGCTATGTTCCTATGAGTACAGTGCCTGCAGAGGTCAGAAGAGGGCACCAGATACCCCGGAGCTGCATCTACAGGTGGCTGTGAGCTATACAACTTGGGTGCCAAGAAGTGCCCTTTGGTCCTCTGCAAGAACACGTGCTCCTAACGAATGCGCCATCTCTCCAGCCTCTTGTCACACCAGTAGGCAAACCTGTGCACACTGCCAGGCAAGATGGCCAAACCAGGTACAAACCAGCTCAGCACTGGAGGGGACAAGGCAGAAAGTTGCTGAGGTGACACCAGCCTCTCCTATGATGGGGCTCCGTAGAAATCAAGCATCAACAACAATACCTTATCTTATATTTATTTATTTTGATTTTTGTACTGTCTCCTCCAATTGCTGGCAGTTTCTGATCTTTTCCTGGATGGTCATTTATGCTTCCCTTTATGATAGCTAATTTGCTTTGATCTATTTGTAGTTTTTCTTTTCCATGAACTTCTGATGCATCTATGAGAAATATTTATATTTGATGGCTACAAGATTTTGTTCCACGTGTTGCAAATATTTTCTCCTTGTCTCTTATTTCTGTAAATTCTTCTGTGAGTTTCTCTACAGATAATATTCTTTTATGGTACCAACGATTCTCTGTCTCTC
Source organism: Mus musculus (assembly GCF_000001635.26). Classification (NCBI taxonomy): domain Eukaryota; kingdom Metazoa; phylum Chordata; class Mammalia; order Rodentia; family Muridae; genus Mus; species Mus musculus. The sequence goes on along the minus strand of NC_000084.6, from coordinate 68,232,958 downwards.
TCTCTGTCTCTCTCTCTCTCTCTCTCTCTCTCTCTCTCTTTCTCTCTCTCTCTCTCTTTGTGGTTAATATTCCCCAAACTTTTTTTCTCCTCGAAGAACTTTTACCTTGCTCTTTCATGTTTAGATCTTTATTTGTGTTGCATTTTGTACTTTGGGTCCAAGACAGCACAGGGCGTCCTGAATGAATTGACCTAATAATGCATTAATTCAACATCCAAGCAAGGGTGAGTATGATCTCCATGGCATGAACAGTACATAGTATCGCTCCCTTTGAAAGAAAGAGTCCCACCTTCTTCCTTTTCATGAGGACTGATGTCTCTTACCCTCCATCCCAAGCTCTCCTGTAAAGTTACCACATGCATAAACTCCCTGGAGCTGCCCTGCCCTTGCTGAGCTGTCTACAGCTGCACCCCCTGCCCTGGGGTTTGGAACAGGAGCTCAGAGCCCTGGCAGGGATATCTAAGGCACCAAAGCTTCCTAGATGCATCAGGCGTCCACAGGTACCAGAGCATCAGGAAACAGAGACATGTGTAGTAGGATAGGGCAACAGGTTCACTCAAGGGCTTTAGAAGCATAAATAGGGTCCCTGGAGGTGGAACACTGGCTAAGGCAATCACCCCAACAGTAGTACCCAGGGGCGTGGGAGCCACCAGCTCTTCTAGCAGACAAGAAGCCAGGGTGCCCGATCCCTAAGGCCAGAATCTTAACAAGTCATGGCTGGCAACAAGGACATGTCAGGATCCCTGCGCTGCTTTTTAAAGCCCCACCCAATTTACATCGAGGTGTAGTACCCATAGCATAGCACCGTAGGTACAGGGCTGGGCTGGGAGAGACAGCTCACAAAAGTTTGATCTGAGTTTGATCCCTGGAGGATAGAAATTGACTCCTTGAAGTTGTCTTCTGACCTCCATATGTCTGTCGTGGCATGTACGGGCTGACACAGACACCCCCCTGTCATACATATGCATGCATGAGATAACATCAAATTAAAATATCTTTAAAGTCGACCTACTCTTTGAAGTTGGGGCAAAATCGTCCACGAGAAGGGATCGTTTCCTCATTTAAGTTGCAAGAGATAGAAAACTAAAAGTTGCAAGAGATAGAAAACTAAAACCGGGGAAATGGGAAGAATAAAAATATCCAATGCTACAGGATTCTCAAAATGAAAAAAGAAAGTCATTAAATAGGGGGTGACTCCCAGGGATGAGCAAAGCTCAGGGTCCTGCTCTGACTTCCCTCCCTCCCCCTTCCCCACTCCCCACTCCCGACAAGTCAGTCCCGCCATTCATTTTAAACCGGAGCCTCTGCCCCAAATCTGCACAGCTTTTCTTATTGTGATGGGGGACAGGGAGGGTGCAGTGTAAGCTCGCCACCAGACCAGACAATGTTTTGCTTTTGAGGGGTCGGTTAGGAAAGGGACGTTGAGAAGAGAATGAATTCCGAAAGCAATCCTGAGCTGGGAATACTTTCTAAGCCCACAGGCACAGCAGCATCTTTGAAAGGTAATAGGATGCTTTTGAGGTTGCCAATTTTTTCATGTAACCCTCTACGGATTCTGAACACAGCCCACTGGTCAGGTCTCCCTTGGTTTCGATAGTTACAGACATCAACAGAAGGAAGGCCACACAAGTAAAAGGACTGGGGGTTAAACCAAATTTCCAAGCTCCTGCTCCTTTTCCGGGACGGTAGTTCAAGGTGCAGGGCGTGAGTCATTGCCACCCAAACACCAGAAATTTAATAATAAACTCGAAGCTTACAGGAAGGGATTACGGTACTTCGGTTTATTATCGTAAAAACAGTGCCAATGACGATAGTGATGACGGCATCACTATCTGTATAGCAACATCTCCAAGAAATTCTAAACTGTACAGTGCTGGGGACTGCAGGAACAGGTCTGTGTGGAGTAGGCTGGTCTGTTCCTTGGTCCAATGGGGCCCTGGACTGAATCATACTAGAGGCGTGAATGTCTGGACTATTTTTAATGAACTCTGGGGAGATGTGTTTGTACAACCCTTGGGTTCCTAATATAACACTCACTTCTATTTGTGGGATGGCTAGCAACCGTCTCCCATTCAGCCTTTCTTCCATGAATACATCCTCATCCGCCGAAGCCAAGGCTTCTAAATGTTTAATCGGTTCTAAGTTCCAGATGTGTGATATGTTCCCTCACAGACATCCTACAATGGAAGAACACAGCGTGGGCTCCATGGTGAGCCCTTCCTTCCACCAGCAAAACAGACGTCTTAGCAGCATGTGAGAAAGCGGCCATGAAAAACACTCATGCCACTGCCAGGACCAGCCACTCCTCATGGATCTCTGAGTGATTGACTCCCATCCTTACCAACAGCAGCCTCTCCAGTTCACTCACTCCCCTTCCTGCTCAATCTGGGAACTCAGAGCCTGGGAGAAGCCCACCAGCCTGTCACAGAATCCCCCCTGCCCGCAGGGAACCCCCCTTCCCAGCAAACCCTCCCAATTCCCTGCCACTGCTGGAGCCTTCTGCCGTTGGACTGGTCTTGTTTGGTTTCTGCACAGTGTACTTGTGTCTGCATTTCCTTCCTGTGTCTGTCCTGCTCAGCAGAAACAGGTGTCGAGATAAGATAACAGCCATGGGGGCGGATGGCTCTTTATTTATGGTCCTAAGACACCTGTAGATGTCTGGATGCTCCTATAGCCTGTAAATTCTTTCCAAAACCCTAGAACCAAACAGCAGTGGTAGCAGGAAGGTGGATGGGGCAGGAATTGGAATCTACTTAGCCTATAACTGCCCTGAGCTCATGAACTATTAGGATAAAAACGCTCTTGGCAATTTTAATGGTTGAATTAGAGTTCACACTCATTCAACACCACAGTTGAGGGGCGAGAGTCAGCCTCTGTGAACAAACAAATGACTTCACGGCTAAAAGTTCAGGCAGCAAAGCAATAAGGGCTGTAGCTTTGATTAGATCACAGTTTTTAAATTTTCATTTTCCTCTGTGGCCAGTCGGTTACTCCAATTTATTTTTTTTAAATGAGAACCACAAAAGGGAGAAATTAAAAATAGATATACAAAGATAGCCAAGGTTTTGCAACTGCTGACTGTATCTTCCATTATAACTTCTTCTCTGACCCGGTGAGAACAGGAGCCTGACCTTTCCGTTGCTCCCTATATGTGTGGATGACATTCTGTTCCGACACTCCTTTCTAAGGTTTGTCTTCTGACCTTCTCTCATAGACTAAGCCCTGGGCTATATATCTTGTCCGTGCATAGCTGACGGATGTGAAGTTGCTGTGTATTACATACAAGGTGATCAGGTCCAAAGAACGGACTTCCGGTTCCCAATGTGCTTGTACACTGTCTCGCACGGAACCATCTTCTGGCAAACACTCACCAATGACTTTAATGATGCTAAAATTTTGCCAAAAATTTTCATATTTTGCACCAAGTACCCAGCACAGATTGTCACCAGAAAAGGAGGCTCATGGTTGCTTTAAGGCATCTGCTTATATATTCCTACTATATCCCTATTTGCATACAAGACAGTTTGGGTAATAAGACTGGAAGTGGCATCCTATGTTCCATCAGTGGAGAAGATAACAAGAGGACACCTTCAGCCCGACCAGGAACCTCTCATGGCTCAGGTAGGCTGGGAGCAGAAGGCAGGGATTAGAGTAAGGGATCCCCAGAATACAGACTCTGTAAGTCTGTCCAGCCAAGGTAGCACCAGAGGCTGAAGCCCCTATCCAGTACAGCCACGTTTCTCTACATACATCATAACCCAGACTCTCCTGATCTCTTTAGGAAAAAGAAAATACCCACGCTGCAATCAAAGATGGGTGACAAATTTTTCTTTAAAAACAAAAACCAAACAACACAGCAGAGGAGTAAGAATATAAGCGTTAGAGACCTTTAAAAAATAATCCGTCCCCTGCCTTGCTATAAATGGGAACTGAAGGTACCTAGAATCACAATCCCCCCCTTGTAGGAATCATTTAAAATCCACCCTTGCCTTACCTCCACATTATTAATTAGGAAGGTGTCAGAAGAAATACGGCTGCACACGGAACTGTCACAGTCACGGTTTCAAGCGTGGCTCCTAAGTGCTCACTCACTGGCAATCTGTCCACCTTTCACTCTCTAGCTCCCCACTATTCTTGGAGTCCATTTCTGTTTCCCATTATCTATTACCTTGATAATCCAACAAACTAGTCAACAATCCAATCTCATTAAAAGAATTACATTTTTTTCTTTTCTTCCACATGTTAATTTCAGCAACTCCGAGGGGGGGGGGAAAACCACTGTCAGTCAAAGAGGGAAATTTTTTTAGGGCATTTAACACACACACACACATATATTATATGTGTTATATATTTATATGTCTCCATCCCCGGAGAGCAACAAGCTAACTGTAAAGCAAAGAAGATAGAAAAAGCTCCCTTTTGATTCCCACCTGACAGAGCCAACAGACTCTCTCTGAGGCAAAAGAAACTTTTTTTTTTGAGGCAGGGTCTTCTGTATCCCAGGCTAGCCCTTAACTCACTATGTAGCTGAGGAAAACCTTGAACTTCTGATCCTCCTGCCTCCACCTCTCAATTTCATGGGACACACCACTATTGCCAGGTGAGAGAGAGAGAGAGAGAGAGAGAGAGAGAGAGAGAGTCAGTCCTGTGAAGGACTTAACTGCTCTGCTCAGCTCTGCTCAGACCAAGCTCCAAGGGAAAACACATACACACACACACACACACATACACACACACACACACACACACACACACACACACAGAGCAAGCCCCAAAGACCCTGCATCACCCACAGCTACCCTTTGCAAATGTACCTTTTTTAAAGAACAGGTCTTTAAATTGAACCTCCTTCAGTGTGCTGTTGTTCAGCTGTTCGATGGACATAATCAAGTCCTTTGCAAGGGGGACTCCAACTGTGGCACAGCCCACCCAGTTCAAACCATCCTTCAACATCAGCCAATCTCCTCTCCAGGCAGCTGAGAGCTGTAGTTATAGCTGGTGTGTGTGTGTGTGTGTGTGAGAGAGAGAGAGAGAGAGAGAGAGAGAGAGAGAGAGAGAGAGAGAGAGGGGGGTGAGAGTGAAGTGGAGGGAGTTCTTATGTCTTTTTCTATTCTAGCAGCAGGGGCCCAGCCCAGGTGCTAGACTCAAACGCTGTGGCTCCAACCACAGACTATGACTACCAATTATCAACTGCCATCAACAGAAATCAGGAGGTCTGTGGCAGGAAGCTGGCAATGTCACAGACAGTAAGCCCGCGAGCCTCCAATCCCAAGAGCACTCAGTGTTGTTGACGACAACATATATCAGTGATTAGTCTGCATTTCTCTGGGTTTGGCCTCACACCCAGACAGGTCACATCCAGACATGTCACATCCCAACATGTCACACACACACACACACACACACACAGGCAAGCAGAATGCAGCTAGACAATTCACCTTATTCTAGTACATTCACTAATAAATATATATCAGGCAAATGGTAAGCCAGACTCAGAAGACAGAAGGATTTGAAAGCTGCAACATAGTATCTTTTTTCTTTCCTCTCTGCTGGAAGCTTTCAGAGTTGAGGACGTAAAGTGTGAGCTTACCGAGGTAACAGGGCAAGTAGCAACATCAGCCTTGGGTATCCAGCTGCCAGCACCCAATACATCTCTCCTTCTGGAGGCCAGACTACAGGCTATCTTTCTTGATCCTTCTCCCCACAGAGTGCCCGACTGCTTACACCAGCTCTCCCCGCATTGACAGCTGGCAATGCCTTAACAAGCAAGAACTGCTCATATTCTCAGATTCCTATTCTCTCTGACAAAGCTCTCACGGTGTAGCAAGCAGCGCAAATACAGCATCGAGACAAGCCTTTAAAACCAGAACTCTCGATTTTACTATGCAGTTTTCAGTTCAAGTGGTTCTGAAATTACAGAAAAATAACCCCGAGTGATACAAAGGAGCCATTCAAACAGGAACTCGAAGACCCATCTCAGGAGGGCTCTTCCTTTGTACCAGTAGCCTCTTTTCTGTTGAGGTCTAGACAGTGGTTTTCAAACGTCCTTAAAACCTTTCTTATGCATCCTGATGTCTCGAGGCTGTGTGGAGAGGCTTTGTGGATGGCTGCACGTCTGTTACAGTTTTCAGAAGAATAAATAAAAAAAAAAAAAAATCACCTGGCAGCCACAGTGAAAAGGGCCAAGTGCCATGGTCACACTGTAAATAACCCCGGCCGCGGGCACTGCACTCTGCCCAGAATAGCTTTTGTTTTTCCTTATTTAGGGTAAATAGGAATGACGTGTGGGCCAGGACAACAGTGTTGGCTGTAGGAGTTGTCAAAGCAAAGCTAAACTGTTGGTTACCACCAGAGTTAGAAATAAAGACAATTAAGGCCAGCAGCCAGTCCCTGCTGAGAGCCCAGGAATGTCACCTGGGGCATGACAGCAGGGTCCAGGACATCACTCCCTCCCAGTCTCATTATTGGAAGCAGGAAAGGAACAAGAGACCCACCAAGATTTTGGGGGATGTTTCACATAGCTCGAAGCAGCAGAAGGCTCAACAAGAAAATTGGCATGAGATCAGATGGTCACGTCAAGGCAATGAGACAGTTCTTCATTCATTTCTAAATGAAAACCGTAGCTCCCTTCCTTAGTGATACTGGTCTTGACTTTTCTCAGGGTTACACTGTAGAGTGAAGAATGGGGAGAGGGAGAGCTCAAATAGATTCAGAGAGTCCCCAGTTCATGGAATGTTCTAGACCAGCCAGCTGCAAGGAGAATTAGAAACTGCTTCCATATTAAGTCAGCTCCTCTGGCCTTCAGCTATCTCTTGTCCCTAGAGCCTAGGGACCCTTCAGTCTAAGGACAGCAGTTTCCAGTCAAAGACGGATGGTATGATGGCTCACCGTGACACCACTCCACACAGGAGAGAATATGATTGCTTTCTAAGACTCTTGTAATACCGGAGATTTGGCAAGTTTCATGGGACTTGAAACTCCCTTCTGTTTTTGGCTACCAGACACATTGGCATTTTGAAATACTCATGAATAACCAGCTTTGGAGCTTACATTTTCAGAATGTTATAAACACTTCATGGATCTGGAAATCTGGGGGGCATTAGAAGCACCTGGCTAGTGGATCTCTGTGAGTTGGCGGACAGCCTGGTCTACACAGCAAGCTCCGGGCCAGCCAGGGCTACGTGGAAAGACCCTATCTCAAAGAAAACAAAAACAAACAGAGAAAGAATCGGCATAGCTGTCCTTTTAATAGACACACACTTGTGGTGTCCAGTTGACTATCTTATCACTGGGCATTTTGGTCACAGTAACCAATCTGAATTAAGTTCCGATCGTTCTGTTTAAAATGAAGCTAAAAACTTTTGACCTGATAGATGAAAGTTTAAGCTTGCTAAAACATACACACACACACACACACACACACACACACACACACACACTGATGTCTTGTATTCCTGTGGGATAGTCACTGTAGACTGCTGAGCAGTGTCTAGAGAGACAGTCTGCAGTGTCTGCAGTGTGTATTAGCGCACAGCCTGGTTAAGGTTATGCAGTGCCTCCTCATCTGGCATTTGCTGAGGGGCTGTGTTGGCTCCACAGGTGAAATCTTTGGCTCTTGTTTTTTCTTCTTTAAGGAAGTTTCTTCTGACAGAGAGTCCAGCTGTCAAATCATACAAACCATCAGAGAGGGTGTAGCCCCTGATAAACATCTCATTCTAGCTACAGTATGTAAAGACCTTTTCTTTTTGAATTCCTTATCTTATTTTTTTTTTGAGATTATAATATAATTACATCATTTTCTTCCCTTCCCTCACCCCCAACCTACCATTTCCCCTCTTTACTTTCCTAAAGAATGTATAGCCTTTTCCATAAACTGTTGTTATATGGTCATATACATATATGGTCATATACATGTTATATGGTCACACACATATATATACATATATGTATATGACTATATATATATGTATATATACAGATATGTAGCCATATATACACATACTACATATGTATGCATAAATGTATATGATTATACATATATTCATATATACTCATATACATATATTTCCCAAATACATAAATACAACCTGTTCAATTCATATAATGTTGCTTATAAATATGATTTCAGGTATTTGGTCCTGGATAACCAACTGGTGTGCTCTTCCCTTGGGAAGACCCTTCCTCCTACTCTCTGCATTCCTTAGCTGCCTGTGGCTCTCCATATCTGCTCAAGACCTCGTGAGCTTTCCCTCACCCATGCTAGCATGTCTGCCAATATAGCTCATGTTTAGGTAGTCGTGTTGGCAAGACTTTACAGGTGTTGTGGAACTACTGCGTGCAATGTTTCTTTTCCCTCAATTCAGAAGAAATGACAGCAGCACACAAAGCTGAAGGGCCTGAGAAAGACTAGAGTGCTAGACAAAAGGGCATAAGTGTGACATAGCACAAAAAAAAATAAACAAGTGCAGCCCATGGTTTGCCACTACGTCTTGGAATGACAGCTATAAAGCAAGTGCTCTGGAAGGCTTTACGGAAACTCGTTTTCTAGGAACTTTGAGATGATGTATGAGCCTTTGCTATGCACGGCAGAGGCTTGGAGCATGGTGCTAGGTGGGGTTACCTCACATGACGTTCCACAGGACTTGTTGGCAGCAATGAAGACACGTCAAAGCAGCACTAGTGACCTCACCATGGCTTCCCCTAGAGAAGGCTCCAGCAACACAATCCACCTGACAAAGGTGGATTTGTGAGGTGTTTGCAGCCCTCCAGAGGAAACACCCAGGCCTTGACTATAATCCTACGTATAGAAACGCCCTTCTAAGGCACCGAGCTGTCTCAGGTTCCATCAGTATGCCATTGTGTCTGAAAGAACTGACCCTACTCAGAGGACTAGCTTTCAGACATGGTCTGTGTAGGACAAACCGAGGGAGCTAAGCCTCAGGGCTCCCTGGAGCCAACAGAGTCAAGGAGCTAGTAGACTGAGCAGGATAGCCAGGATAGGGCTGGGCCAGGGTAGTAGAGCATTCCTACCCAGGAATATTTGTTTCTATGGTAGCATTTAGCACGTAACCTACCCAGCCTCTCATTATTTTCATCATGGGCTCCTTTGCCATCTCTGTTCTCTGCTCTACTCCACACACAAATTCTCACAGTGAAAGATCATTTGAAGAGGTACAAACACTCTTTTTCAGCACCTATGGAACAGGAAGCCGGCATTTATGAAAAAAAATCTAGAAACTCCCAAGCTCACACCAACCCTGAAAAGCATATTTATCTTCACACCAACCCCGAAAAGCATAGTTACTTGTTCCCAATTTGTTGATGAGGGATCCAATTTTAAAATGGATGGTAGAGGGAGAGGAGGGTAGGAGACGGACTATGGACTTGAGACTTCCTATGCACCCGTCATTCTGTTTGGTGAGCAGTAAGCCAAATATCAATCATCCACATATGTGAAACTTCCTGCAGCTAACCAAAGGATACCAGCAGATTGACGAGTGCTCGCTTTGATTCTTTCTTAACATCTTGATTGTCCATTTTAGACATTAAGAGATATATTAACTCATAAATCCATTTCCACAAGGCTCTTAGGACCATTTTGTGTTTCAAATGCTTACAGCTCCATTAAGAATCAATGGCCCTGACCATCATAGTATATGTTCCTATTCTTTGAGGGTTTTTTTTTTTTTTTTAACTATGATGTGATATTTTGATCTGAGGTGAGTTTTTCCACATAAAAGTTACGTCTTGGAATTTGGTCTTTACAAACTGAAACTACATTTTAAGAGTTTGTAATGTTCAAAGGTCAAGGAATTAAGGGACTTTAAAGGAGTATAAATACTATGTTCCTAAAGACACAAAACAGTAATAATGTGATATTTGTGGGCATTAGCTTGTAGCCTGGAAAATTTTACTAATGTATCTTTTGTGCTCAAAGAATGCAGCACAGAGAGGTTTTTATATAGACATATAAAGATTGCATTGCGTCCAACTAGCTCTATATTGGTATAAATGTTAATAAATGTAAAAGTGCGTGACTCTATGTAGCCAGCAGGCCAAATAGATGGTTTCAAAGATTATTTAGTAGTCAAAATTAAGTAGCTTTAAGATAACCTCTTAATAGGAAGTAAACTTCGAGTATTAACAAATTTTAGAATTTACCTTACCTATCATCTATGCAACCACAGCACTATTTCCCTTCTGAGGAAAAAAAAATATTAATGTTTACTGTGGCCCAGGTTTGTATAATGCTCAAGCCACTCCCTACTAAGCGGGATATACACCTTCGTGTATGTTACTGTTGTAAAATTAACTCTTCCAAACAGTAGACAACACAGAGATAGTTGGGATAGTAGCTAAACTCAGGTACCACTTGTGCTTCCAGGGCTGTTGCCTTACATTGTTAACTTGAGCTGGGTCTGTTTTCTCTTCTGTAAAACAAGACTGAGAATCCTTCCTGGATCTGGCGCTTGGGAGGCTGAGATGCAAAAGCTCCACTAATCGGAGCCTGGCCCCGAGGGTCTGTGGCAGCTCTTGAAGGTCATCGGGAAATAAGAATCTCAGGCTGATTTTTTTCTTTTCTTTTTTTTTTTGGGGGGGGGCAGCTTATTTTTATTTTTATTTTAAGGCATGTTTATTAGATATTTTCTTCATTTACATTTCAAATGCTATCCCCAAAGCCCCCTATACCCTCCCCCCACCCTGCTCCCCAACCCACCCACTCCTGCTTCTTGGCCCTTTGGCCTTCTTTGGGTTTGAAGCCCTCTTTTCTCCTTTCAGAGTGCCATCACGTAGCAAAGGTCTTCCAAATGTTATGTTGTTTAAGTTCCTTGCTATGAACCTACAGTTTTGTTTTGTTTTGTTTTTAAGCTATGACATATAACAGGCTTGACATGCTAAAGTTTTTAAATAATGCCATTTTCCATAGGTAAGTGCACTATTAAAAATTAAATTTTAATGCAACCTCTAATATTATAAAATACTAGACATTTCTTTTGCCAATTTAGAAATATTTACTAGTCTTAATTTGGTTTCAATTTTGTAAGGTAAATAATATCATTCAACTGTATTACAGTGTTTAAAACTGAACATAAAAAAATAGACAAATTTACTTACAAGATTTAAGAGCCCCACAGACCTATTATCAGGAAAACAAACACAATCAGAAAAAAAAATTAAAGAAACTACTTAAAGTCTCTGAAATTTGCCTAAATCGATTCAGCGGATTAACAAACATTTACTAAAATAAATGCACTACATTGTCCTAAGCGTAGGGGGACCCCGAGGCGCATGAGCCAGCCCCTTTCTCAATGCCAACAGCACAGACTTCACTCCACTCACAGTGGCTATGGACACAAAACAGTCTCACACTGCTCTCACACCCCAGCCCTTGAGGGAGATGGTGGTGCCCAGGTGAGACCAGGCAATGAGCTGGCCTTTGACACAGAGGTTAAGAAACAGGTGACTTCTCAAGAGGCCTTCCTTGCCCTGTCTTCTTCTTCCTTCCCAGTACTGAGGAAGAACTGCAACAAGCAGAGCAGGCTGAGAACATCAGGGACTTAGCATCACCCAGCCCGGTCCATCAATCAGGTGGATGTTCCATGTTAGGAGAGGCAAGCTCAGAAACACTGTCTCTGCCCATCTCTACCTCAAAAGTAGGGTACGTGGGTGGGTGTGGGGGTGGGAGTGTGGTGTGGTGGTGGGGTGTTCACTGAGAGAACTGGCCCGGGGTTACTTTGTCACCTTTGGAGCAGTGACTGAAAAGATCTTATCCAGAGTGGAATCAGACAGCACGAGAGATGGCTACACTGCCTCAGAAACAATTTACTTAGACGAGAACAAGGGAACCTCAGGCTTGAAGGTCAATCTATTAAGAATAGGAACTTCAGTAGGAAGTGACCAAGAAGTAGCTGTAACCTTGTAACCAGCAAATTCCACAGAGAATAAAAACAAAAGCTAAGGGAAAGGTCTTCCGAGGTTAGAGCACACCTCAAAAGCTAGCACAAAAATGGCTCTGTAAGGGGGCTGCAATTTAATTGAGTAATCTATACCCTAGTATAGTGCAAAACAAAGCAGCCAGCTAACATAATTAGTGGATATTTAGTGGAAATTATCAACTGGGTGTAATACCAACAGTGTAATAGAAATTCGGGATAAAGAAATATGAAGGTCTCACTAAAATGACTGTGGTCACTTGTGATTGTCTGCAGAGCAATGGGAGAGGTGTCACAGGGCAAGGTAGTGTTGAGTCAAACACTTCAGCCAAGTCCCTAAGTAAATGAGGGAGTCGCAGGTCTAGGGGTGGGGCACTGGACTCAGCAGTTATTATAATGTCATCAGAAAATGTCCATGTCCAGTCTTCAACAAAATGTGGGAGACAACACTTGGCACAGAGGTACGTGCCAGCAATCCAAGCGTTTGAGAGGCAGAGGGAAGAGGCTCTTGAGTTTGACACTAGTCTGAGCTACAATGTTTCAGAAAAAAGATGGGGGGTGTGCAAAGAAAGAAACAAGGAAGTATGAGTCAAACAAAGCATAAAGCAGACAATAGAAACTATGTATTGTCTAAATGTCAGCTCTTAGCAGCAGACTGGATAGCACCCTCACAATTATGCTAAAAAACCTAATGGAAATGGTAATTACAGCAATAAAGTGTGAGCGTATAATATACATTATATTGATGTGCAGTCATGTGTTGTTTAAGCTTATTGCAAGTGAACTCTGAAGGTGAGGAGGTCCCCTTCTGTCTCCTTGAAAACCCCAAGTCCTGGGTCAGGCTGTGCCCCTGGCTCTGTAAGGGCAGAGAGGAAGCAGCCAACAGCTCACGAGTAAAGGCTTGTATCAGTGAGAACAGCTGTTAGGTAAGCCACTTCCAACAGAGGTTATCGTTATTCATCCTGTGATATAAGAATGTCTCTATACAAGAAACAGATCCAGACAGAGCCATAGCCAAACAGTTAAGGGGGGGGGGGGAGGGTATATTGAAGGAGCCAGAGAGGTCAAGGACACAAGAAAGCCTACAAAATCAGCTAACCTGGGCCCATAAGGGCCCACAGAGACTTAACCACCGACCAGAGAGCATGCGTAAGACAGGCCTAGGCCCCCTACATATATGTGACAGACATGCAGCTTGGTCTTCATGTGGGACCCCTAACAGCAAGAGCAGGGGCTGTCTCCAACTCTGTTGCCTGCCTTTGGATTCCTTTCCCTAGCTGGGCTGCCTTGTCTCTCCTCAATTGGAGATGAGCCTAGTTTTACTGTAACTTGATATCCAAGGGAGGCATTCCCCCCCCCCTTTTCTGAGGAGAAAAGGAGGGGACATATGGGGTGAGGGGAACTGAGAGGAAGGGACTGGGAGGGGAGGGGGGAAGCTGTAGTTAGAATATAAAGTAAATTAATCAATAAAAATTGCAAAAGGAAAGGAAGGGAAGAAGGGAAGGGAGGAAGGGAAGAAGGGGGGAGAGAGAGAGAGAGAGAGAGAGAGAGAGAGAGAGAGAGAGAGAGAGAGAGAGAGAGAGAGATGCCCCTAGCCATCCAGAAACCCAGGCAGCTGGGTGTGGTGGCCATGCCTTTAATCTCTTGGGAGGCAGCTGCAGAGACAGGTAGATGTCTGTGAGTTCAAAGCAAATCTGATCTCTGTGGTAAATTCTCAAGCCAGTGAGAGCTTCACAGGGAGACTGTCTCACACAAACACCCAGTCTGGGGGAGGGTTGGGGGCAGTGCTCTAATAGGAGCTCAGTTCCACACAAACACCCAGCATGGGGGTGCTCTGATAGGAACTCAGTTCTTAGAGGAACTGAGTTGAGCCTGCCCTACAAGGCAGGTCTCATTTGATCGTCCTTACCCTTGCATTGTCATAGGAACCATTTGGTCTTAAGAGCACAGAGGCAGGAGGACACGGGAAAATTTTTGAGAAACAGAGGTGGGAGTGGGTGTAAGAGCTCCATCAGATAGTTGCATTTTTCCTTCAAAAGCCAAGGAAGGGCAAGGCAAACACTGCAGAGGCCACTGGAGTGGAGACAGCAGCCAGATCTTACCCAATTGGGGACCCTGTATGCTCTAACATTGACTTACAGAGATGTGCCTGTTGATAACAATCGTGTCCTGTTATGGGGGTAACCAGCTGCCTTCTGATTGGATTGAGGCTCATTCCATGGGAAGGAATTCACCCCTGGGACTCTGAAGCTGGTCAAAAGCCCTGGCTGAGGAGGCCACCGCTTATAGGAAGGACTCGATCACCTCTGCTGTACTACGTGTACGTGATGACTGTCCTCTAAATGTCTGTTTATAACCACAGATTAGTGCAACTCTCAGCCTCAATAAAGAAACTTCTTTCGGCCACAGGAAGCAGTTTCAGTGCAGACACATATCTGGCAAAAGGGCTAAAAATAAGTGAGTCTGGAGTGCTCAGCTCTAGAAGAGGCCTCTCTTCTGCTCTCTGCTAACATTCAGGGGACACCGTGTAGGAGGGGACACCGTGTAGGAGGGGACACCGAGTAGGAGGGGACAGGGGGTGTAAGAGCTGAATGATGGGACAGCCTGTCTTCTGGACAGGGCATGGCCATTGTACTCAGACTCGGTGGTTACCATGGTTACCAGCACAAGCCCTGCACAAGACTAGGCAGTCATGTTCCAACCTGGATTAGGAATTGGGATACCAGATGCCCCACCCATAGTTGAGCAGTTCTTGGTAGTATGTGGCTGCTTGTGAGACAGAGACATTTTCTTGAGTAGTAAAGCCATTGGAGTAGCTGCCCATGAGTGAATAAATAATCTCACAGCCACACATGTGTGAAATCATTAAAGAATTTTTTTTTAAAAAAATAGCATTTTAAAAGAATTCACCCACCACCCAACTAAGGAGTGATGGTGTCTTCAAGAGTGGCAATATCCCAAAAGAAAATGAATACACACATACCTAACTGGTTTTGATTTGTCAGCTCACTAAACAGTTTGCTTTCCTTAGGCTCTGCATAATTCTGGTGTTGAGATATTTTTACACATTACCTGGAGATACACTGTAATGACAAAGGACACACATACACACTTGTAGATCTAACATAATTGTTTTTCAGACAGCATATCACGATGTAGTCCTGACTGGACAAGAGCTCTCAGTATGTAGACCAGGCTGGCTTTGAACTCTGCCAGAGGTCTGCCTGGCTCTGCCTCCTGGATGCTAGTATTAAAGGCATGTGCCACCATACCTCGCATCATTTATAAGGAATCCAGACCATTTTGATGTGAACTTGTCCAAAAGTTAGGCACTTAAATATCTCATTCTGTGCGTACAGATGTGTGTGCACATGTTCCAAAACTCTGAGGCTTCCCTTAAAATAAGACCATCACTATTGTATGCTGACATATTTGATCAGGAGAAGAAAGGTAAAATATCATAGCTCAGACTCAAGAGTCCTCAGTTTCTATTCTTTGCTAGGTATACGTAAGCCTTCTAAGTGGAAGAAAGTAAAACCTCCAGGAGTTTACAATACATGGTTTAAACTCAATCAGCTCACATACTGTGTAGCATTAGGTAGCTTATGCATTAAGAAATGTGTCTGATCTTCTGTACTTCTGTCCCTTCCAATACAGTAAATTGACTAGAAACATGTAGCAGAGGAGTATGGGGAACTGAGGGTAGCCACTAGAAAGTCAAAGACTCCAGGGAAGCAAGAGGCTCCCAGGAGCCAATGGCAATGACTTTAGCCAAAATACCCAACAGAGGGGAGATACAACCTGTAGAGACCACCTTCAGTAGATAGGCATGGCCCCCCAGTTGAGGGATGGGGCTACCCACTTATCTCAAAATTTTAAGCCCAGAAATGTTTCTGTCCAAAGGAAAGACAGGGACAAAAAAAAAAAAAAAAAAAAAGAACAGAGACTGAAGGAAAGGCCATCCAGAGACCTCCCCACCTAGGGATCCATCTCATCTGCAGACAACAAATCCCCACACTATTGCTGATGCCAAGAAGTACTTCCTCACAGGAGCCTGGTATGGCTGTTCTCTGAGAGGTCCTACCAGCACCTGACCAATACAGACGCAGATACTCACAGCCAACCATTGCACTGAGCCTGGGGACCACAATGGAAGAGCTAGGGGAAGGACTGAAGGAGCTGAAGGGGATGGCAACACCATAGGAAGAGCAGTATCAACTAACCAGACCACCCAGAGCTCCCAGGGACTAAACCACCAACAAAGAGTATACATGGAAGGAGCCAGGACTCCAGATACAGATGTAGCAGAGGACGGCCTTATCTGACATCAGTGGGAGGGGAGGGAGGCTTGACGCCCCAGCATAGGGGGATGCTAGAGGGGTGAGGTTGGAGTGGGTGAAATGGATGGAGGAGCACCCTCATAGAGGCAAAAGGGAGGGGGGCGAGGGGGATGGGATGGGGGTTGGTGTCGGGATAACAGGGAAGAGGGATATCATTTGAAATGTAAACTAATAAACTGATTAATTAAAAAAATAGGGGAGCTGGAGAGATGGCTCAGTGGTTAAGAGCACTGACTGCTCTTCCAAAGGTCCTGAGTTCAATTTTCAACAACCACATGGTGGCTCACAACCATCTGTAATGGGATCTGATGCCCTCTTCTGGTGTGTCTGAAGACAGCAGCAATGTACTCACATACATGAAATAAGTAAATCTAAAAAGAAAAGAAAAAGAAATATGTCTGATCTTTTTCTTTAAGGAAAGAATCTGAGGAAACCTCTTTCTTTCTTTCTTTCTTTCTTTCTTTCTTTCTTTCTTCCTTCCTTCCTTCCTTTCTCTCTCTCTCTCTCTCTCTCTCTCTCTCTCTCTCTCTTTCTTTCTTTCTTTCTTTCTTTTTTTGATTTTTTTGTTTTTTTTTTTTTTGAGACAGGGTTTCTCTGTGTAGCCCTGGCTGTCCTGGAACTCACTCTGTAAACCAAGCTGGCCTCAAACTCAGAAATGAGACCTGTTTCTTTAACAGCCAAGTTCACTTAGGAGAAATTTCATATTTAGCCAGTTTTCCTATTTGATTTGTTTCCCTGGTTTGATTGATGAGAATCCCCCCCACCCCCCACCGCCCCGTAACACAGGCTTAATATTCTACAATGTATCTGCATATAATGCGATCTCCCTACAATCCCACACCCGTTTGTGTTAAGTAACAGACAGTTGGCTTGATGGAACAAGTGTGCTTACATTTGGAGAGAATCTGGGAACGTAGTTGTCTGCACCCGTAAAAGCCATCACTATAATTAAATGCTTTAATTTTCCTAATGGGTTGGGGGTGGGGGTGGGGGTGGGGGTGGACCAAATGTGTGCTAAAAGATAATCTCCTGGAAGAGGAAGTCTGGATGGAGGCTTAATCAAATCTGGGTCAGAAGTTACATTGCCCAAATCACTAATCATCAAAATAGCTCTCTCTCTCATTGGTGCATTAGTGAGTCTGGACATCCTTCACCTGGAGCAAGCTAGCAATCCCCTGCCTAAGCATAATCTTCTTCGTACTCCTCAGTATGAAAGGCTCTTAAAAGACCCCCTTTAAGAAAAAGAAACGAAGCTCATGAAATAAACTTAGAACAACAACAACAAATTCACAACCTGCTGTTACCGCCAAAAATAGCTCAGGGGTGTCCAGTGTTCACACTGGACTAGAGAGAGCAGTCCCTGATGCGAAATGAACTCCTGCTCTCCCTCCTGGAAAGCTGATGTGTTGGCTAGACAGGTAGACATTAGGTACTCAGGCTATCTGGATGCTATGGAAACCAAATGGAGTGCATCTGACCATGGGTAACGGGGTCAGACAAGCGTGAGGCTCATTCTTATCCCAGCCAGGGAAGAGACCTCATCTGCATTTGCTTTTTTGCGACAGGGTTGCCGTGTTTGTCAGTTCTGATATAAAACAAGTTCTCTCCTCATTATCTGGTATTTTAGCAAGCAGCGGAAGCCTTTTTTTTTTTTTTTTTTTTTTTTTTTTAATTTGCCTGCTCAGTCCAGCACAAAGCCTAAAGGCTGGACAAAACATGCTTATAACAGAAGTTAATCACTGCACTGGGGAGGGAAGCTCTGAGGGGTTGAGGCAAATATGTAGGATTTATTCTGGGCCCAGAGCAAATCTGGAGAAAGAGACTGGAGTCCTTACTGCAGGGTTATTGTCACACAATGAAACTTTCTTCACCGTGACGTACTCTGACTTCTAACTTACCCTATGTTCAGACACAGTTAAAAGGCGTTGTAGGATATAAATATTTGTCCAGCATTAGTGAGCAATGGTGTGAGGAAGACAGATGAGTTTTGAAGGCATTTCTCCACCTAACCACACAAACCATCGGTTGGAGGCACAGAGAGCTGCTGGGGGGTGGGGGAAATAAAACCACACTAACAGTCAAGGGCTGCTTACTCTGGAAGGATTTACCTCAGTACACGTAATAGATATCTTATCTTCTCAACTAGGTATAGTGGCGCATAGCTGTATTCCCAGTGCTCAGGAGGACCACCGCAAGCTCAAGGGCAGCCAGAGCAACACAGCAAGTTACAGGCCAGCCTCAGCTACATGGATACAGGTATCTGTCTCATATTTAAAAAAAAAAAATAATAACGGAACTAGTCAGCTTCTCAGTTGAAAGTGGCGGTGGTACTGTAGTCTTCCAAAAGTGCTGGGAATTCAAATAAAATAAACTCTTTGGGTTTCCGGTTCAATGCTTTCTAGGATTATTAACTAGATTCGAAGTATTCCAAATGCAGTAGAGAGTTGGGAAGCTGGTTCCTTGGATACAAGTGCTTGTTTTGCAAGAAGACTTGAGTTTGAGTCCCCAGAACCCATCTACATAGCAAAGCGCAGCTATACATGTATGTAACATTAGGATTGTGGGACAGGGGAGGCAGATGCAGAATACCCACTGGCCAGAAAGCTTAGCTTAAAGGATGAATTTCCAGGTCAGTAAAAAAAAAAAAAGCTTGTCTCAAAGCACTGATGAGAAGAACAATAGAGGAGATGCCTGCCTAACATCCTTCCTGTTCTGGCTACTTCATGAGCAAGCACACACACATGCATATAACTCTCTCTCTGTCTCTGTCTCTGTCTCTGTCTCTGTCTCTGTCTCTCTCTCACACGCACGCACACACACACACACACACACACACACACACACACACACAGAGTGCATGGGCCTCTCATCCTTCCCAGAGGTCTCAGTAACAAAAAGCAATTACCAAACACAAAGAGATCAGGAGACCACACCCAGCTAGCCTTCTCTGACTGGGTATCCTTGGTCAGCCAGCCTTTCTTCACCTCATGTTCTCATTTGCAAACTCACATGAACACTATTTGACCTACACACTTCATAAAGCTGTTTTTAGAAAGACGAGATAATACAGGAGGAACGCTACAATATTAAATGATATGTATTTATATAATCCTGTGATCATATTACAACGGTATTAATCTTTAGATAGCCACTCCGGTTAGCTAATAAACCCAAGAACTATAACTCATATATATGGTGTGGGCAAAATAATGTGAATGCTCTATAGAAGCGAGAAGCCTTCTCTGCATGAGAGACTATGAAGCAATGATTTAGATCAGCAGGAAAATGAAACAAAGCCATGTGCAGGTGGGCACCTCGGAGCTGGAATGAAGGTGAGGGCAGAGCCTGCTACCTTCTATGCTGTGTCTTTTCTGGCCCAGTGGATAAGCAGAAGAGCTTATTTGTGCTACCCTGAGTACCTTGCCTGCCCTCTCCAACTTGACCAATGTGACTGTGACCTCAGGCTACTGCCCTGAAAGAGAATTACATTTGCTCTGAAACAGCATCCTCCTTGCAGACAATTCACACCCAAAGGGCAGCTCAGATGTAGTTCTTCAGTTAAGAGTGCTACTTGGAATAATAAGTTAATGGTAAAACAATAATTCAACATTAACATTACTAATAATTATATTTTATATAACATAACTATACAATCATTATCCATCATATAATAACTATTAATATCGTCAACATTAATAAGTTAGTGATACAATAATAATTTAATGCTTTGAATACATCAAATGCAAAATTACAAATATGCACCCATCCCTTCCTCCTGTTCTCCTAGGAAATGCTTGCCCTTCATGGTAGTTCAAAGCTGAAGGAACCTGACCATTGCTGAATAGCTCTGGATTCATTAATTTTCTGCTGCTGGGATCAAACACTATGACCCAAAGTGACTTATGGAAAAAAAAAAAAAGTTTATTGTGACTTATAGTTCCAAAGGAAGAGTTCATAAGGGTGTCGAAGGCTTGGCGGTGGGCGGGTCACAGGCTGAGCAAGCACATCTTCAACTGTAAACATGATAAACTGGAAGCAAGGTGAGGCTGTGAGCTCTCAAAGCCTGCCTCCAGCGATGTCCTTCCTCCAGTAGGAGTCTACTACCTCCTAAAGGTCCCGCAAGCTTCACAATCAGCGCCCCCAAGTGGGGATCAAGTGTTTACAAGACACGGACCTATGAGGGACATTATGTATTCAAAGCACGACAGCCTCTTCATGCTGGGCCTTGTGCTGACCGCTGTAGACTGCTGTGTTTCCCTTCCCTTGAGGCAGAAATCACAGCCGTTTTTTTACAGAAGAAAATCCCAAGGCTGAATGGGAGAATGCCACTTGAATAAAGATGCACAGGTAGTAGGTGACTGGTTCCAATTCAGCCTAGTAAGGACACAGAGGCAGTGCTTGGCTCACGGCTCAATGAAGAAAAACTCCTGAGTTTTAAAGCCATAAGCCATCAGATGCTGCAGTACACTTCCTGTCTGTCCCCTACCACATACATAGGCCTGCAAAGTACCCACATGTGCAGACATATGTACACATGTGCACAGACCTACACACAAATACACACAATTATGTATGTAAACATACAGCCCTGGTAAACATAGCTACGGAGCTAAAAACACTCAGATCTAGCAGTGTGGTAAGTCCTTCGCCCATGTCTGCACAAATGCCTACCAACACGGGTTCATAACTGATATTTTCAGCCCCCTGGTAAAGATCTAGGAGCCAATAGAAACCACAGAACTAAAATTACTAGGTTCAAGTTGCTGGGCAACCTTTAGAAAAGGATGACTAGAGAATGAATGGCAGACAAAACAGAAGCCGGTGCTGAGAAGCGATTTTATATTTGGAGGATCGCTAGTTTCTTTTTATAACAGCGTAAGTCCCCCTTTTCACGTTCACAAAAAGAACTCTCCAAAGAATCTAGGAGAGTCTATCCAGAGCAGACAGAATGCAAGTTGCTCAGACACTGAAATATGCTAGACCGTTTTCCGGACAGCTCAGGAGGGAGATAGAAAAACAGAGACAGGCCTCTATAAAGACATCATCTGGGCAACAGAGATGTCTTGGTGGTCAAGAGAACTGGCTGGGCTTCCAGGGGACCCAGGCTTGATTCCCAGCACCCACAGAGCAGCTCAAAGCATCTTTAACTCTATTTCCATGTAATCTGATGCGTTCTTCTGGTCTCCATAGTCATCAGGCACACAGTAATGCACACAAGCAAGCATTCCTATACATAAAAATCTAGTCACATAATTATGTGATGCCGCCTGTCTTTAAAGCCTTGCTTTTTAAAAACAAATAAAGAATGGAGTCTATATTTTAAAATATCTTCATGGCTTCATTAGCCAGGAAAACCCCAGGATCCTGGCTCTGTAACCTTCCTTGGGTAAAGCAATAAGATAGTGGACCAGGAGAGGGGTGATCAGACAGAAGAGGTCTGTCCGAAGGGCACCAGTGTTAGCTGCCCTTGTGTTCTGGAAGAGCCCTCCTAACGGTAGGAGGTGGGATCTTATTATTGTCATTCAGCTTAGTGAGGGAGGAGTGCCCCCCCACCCCCCACCCCCGCCCAGAGGCCACCGACACTCAGAAAAGGAACATCTTATCTTCTATGGAAGATGTTGGAGAACCAAACCGATTAGACACAGTTCCAGGCCTCACCTCCTACCTGAGATGTGCTTCTGTACTTCAAGAGAAGGTACCCACCAACTAGCTCAGGAGACTTAGGAGACAAAGTTAGAGAACAGAGATAACTCCCAAGTTCAAGAGAACAGATGGGCTACACTACAGGAGACCAAGCAAGAAGGACAAAAAACAAACAAACAAACAAAAAAAAACAGTGTTCCAAGCTCGGCTCAATTTCTGGAATGGCAAGAAGGTCTGGGGCACTGGGCAGTGCAGAGAGCTGGAACTGTACCGTTAGCAAGGAAGAGCTGGGATATAGACTTGAGGTTCACAGTGAAATGGAGAAACAGAACTAGAAGGCTAACAGATGTCCCAGAAGTTATCCTGAGAGTGGTGTCAGAGATATTAGACCCAAAGGGACATGAATGAGAAAGGCATACTGTTAATAACTCAGATTCACTCACAGGTGACTGTGGTAAAGCAAGGAGGGAAAGACAAGAGGTTGGGGCTACAGGGAGACTCGAGGAGCCTCTGTAGCTCTCAGAGCCCAGCAGCAGCCCTGTAAAGGAACACTGTCACGTGAACTTTGGCCCTAGAACCTAGAGGGCCTCAGGTAAGACACATACAGAATGATCCAAACACTGTACAGAAAGTACAAACTTAGAGTTGAGAGCTAATCTTTTTATTAAAAAATATTCACGAATGGTAGGGTGGAACCCAAGCTACTCAACACAACCCCCCTTGATTCATGGATAGCTGAAAGCAAAGATATACACAAGTCTATTTATACACAGTCTTTTGTGACTTTGCCTGGGCAGCTAACTCCATATTATCATGTCTCTACTACTTGAAATCTGAAATTAATAAGGACCCAGGACCCTTTGGCTAAACTGGCATGTACTTCTTCTAGCTATTGCCAGCCAGGATCATGCCTCTTGGCCATCCTATAAAGACTGTGTATATGTGTGTGTTTGTGTGTGTGTGTGTGTGTGTGTGTGTGTGTGTCTGTGTGTCTGTGTCATCCCTTCATCCCTGTTAGTTATTCATGAAGGAGGATTCCACCCTCCACCCCCCAGCTTAGTTAAAAAAAAAAAAAGTCAGAGAGCTTTAGGCTAGTGAGCAGGGACAAGTATTTCCTTCTAACAAGGAACCTCCCTAAACATCTTCCATGTGCAGCTAGATCATTATGCAAAAAAATCAAATATTATAATCGTTATTGGATGACGACACATAAAAATCCAATGACCATAAGTGGATAGTTATTTCTTTTGAACATGGTTTCTGGATATCTTCCATACTCATCAATTAGTGTTGTCGATATAAACAAGTAGCACTGTGTTGCCAAATCATAGAAACCTGTGGTCCACTGTCATGCCTGGGTCAGAAACAAAAAACAGACAAACCTAAACCATTCTTGGACATCTCTTGACCTACCCACTGTATTTTTATGGCTTCTATTTGACCTATTTTCACATACACACACACACACCTATGAATATACTTATTCTTGTTGAGTTTCAGGCTGCTTTTCAAATCATCAAAACCTGAAAGTTGGGCCAGGATTGGGGGTCTCAGTGGTAGAATGTTGGTTTCATCTGTGTGAAGTCCTAGGCTCATCTCCAACATGGAAACAGAAAAGTCGCTTCCAGGTAGAGATATTCTAATTGGTTAATAAGCCAGTGTGAATCTTACTCGACTATTTCTATGCTGTGCAATGTCTGCCCACAAACTCTGTGTATCACAGCCATGACCGGGAACATGAATGCCAACAAAGGCTAATGTAAACGTGAGAAAAAGGGACCCCTATATGCTCAAGTATACGTTAGAGTAGCCACTCTGGAAGTCAGTCTAGGAGTGTCTCAAAACATTGGAAATGACACAGCATATGACATAGCTATATCACTCCCAGACATATACCCAAGGACTATATATTCTGTTTTGTCAACCTAAGTGCCCATCAAAAAATGAACAAGGGGCTGGTGAGATGGCTCAGTGGGTAAGAGCACCCAACTGTTCTTCAGAAGGTCCAGAGTTCAAATCCCAGCAACCACATGGTGGCTCACAACCATCTGTAACAAGATCTGACTCCTTCTTCTGGAGTGTCTGAAGACAGCTACAGTGTACTTACATATAATAAATAAATAAATCTTTAAAAAAAATGAACGAGTATGAAAAGTATGGTACAGATATACAGCAGAATATTACTTAGCTGGGAAGACAAATGACGTGATGAAAAATTCAAGGAAATGGACAGAACCTCCCTTCCTTTACCCTCATGGCAATTCTGATCACTAGAAGAGGTTACAATAGAGAAGCCTGTGTGTGGTCACGCTTAGGACTGTCCCCAAAGGCCTAACTATAATCACATGAGTCAGAAGTCGCTCTGCCAACTTCTATAACATCAGCACATTTAAAAAAAAAAAAAACCACTGGGCTCCACTGTGTCAGTCAGCTCTTGTCAAAGGACGATTGCAGGTGTTTCCTGGGAGTCTGTAAGCTAATGCTAAGGCAAGCCCCTCAGTCTCTCATGCAGAACGTCTACACTCAGTTATCTTGGGTCCCAAGCAGCAGGGAAAATACATCCTTTCCCCGCCTTCCTTGCCCATTATACAACAATTAGAATAGCAGTCTCATTTCCCAAAGTAATTAAGTTCACGTGGAACAGCACGTTCAAGAGTTTACTCTCCCATTGCACATTGCATTTACTATCATGTCTGCTTCACACCACCTGATCTTCAACCTGCAGAGCTACAAACTTAATAGCACGTAAACATTTTTAAAATGTTATATACCACAGAGCCAAAAAAAAAAAAGGTATGAGAAAGATTATCATTCAGAACTTAGCTTTTTATGAGACTGGTCAAGAGACTCAAGAAAAAGCAATGTACTAGTTTGGTTTTTCGTGTGTATGTTTGGTTAGTTGGTTGGGTTGAGTTTTTTGTTTCTTTTGTTGGTTGGTTTGGTGTTTGTTTTGTTTTAGAGGCCCTGGGGTTGAACCCAAAGCCTTGCCTCGAATATGCCAAGCAAGATTCAACCACTGAGCTACACTAAAGCACTTCCTGTGATGCTTTTGGTTTTAATAGTTAAATTCACTTTAACTCTTCACAGTTCAAAAATATGTTCTAAGTAGCACTCGAAGGTTAAACTTTACAATACATGGAAAGTCCATTTGATCAGGCTTACAACTCAACAATAAAGAATTACAGAGAGATACATAAAACCTATTACACGGGGTTCAGACGGGTACGTAATTACTTCATAGTTACGCAATGACTCTTTTAGATCAAGTTAAAGACCCATCTTTTCCACACTTGTCTGTAAGCCAATTAAGGTTTAAGTGCAATGCTAAGAACACTTAAGATTAGTGCACGCCACGATGAGAATGGACTGAACCTCTGAGACTGTAAGCCACCCCCAAGGAAATGGTTTCCTTCATAAGAGTTGTGCTCATGGTGTCCCCTCACAGCAGTATGTTGGGGGGACTTTCCCTTACACTGTATGAAGGCATGTCCCTGTATTTTCAATTGTGGATTGCTGTACCGGGCAGACAGCTCAGTCAGTACTGGCAGGATTTTGGTATTGTCATTTCTATGGTCCATCACTGGTTTTCTATTTGTAAATGCTTGGCCTTCCTCACCCACCAAAAAGATGAAGGTCAGGCAACCCTCAATGCCTGAAGACAACCTAAGAGATGGATCAGGTGTTGTCTTATTGTTGATTGGTTCAGACTGGAATGTGGCTTTTTGTATATTAAGGAGCTGATGGCCCAGAGCTGGAGCAAGAAGTATAGGAGCGGGACTTCCTGGCAGAGAGAGAGAGAGAGAGAGAGAGAGAGAAGCAGAGACCAAAGACAGTGCAGACGTGGGAGATTAAGGAGATGCATAGTAGAGGCAGCAGGGAGACAGATGGAAGAAGCAGACTGGGAGAACCACGTGAGGAGACAAAATGGTAGATAAGTCAGGATAAGTTAATAGCTAGCTGAGAGACTGCCCTAGCAAAAGACCAACAGCTTTAAACAATTTAGGAGTCTCTGTGCCTTAAATCAAAAGTAGGATCCATGAAAGTCACGCAATAGCAATAGAAACCCTAAGACAGAAGTTGGTACCGGGGACTGGGGAATGGCTGTAATAGGCCTGACTGTGATTTCATTTATAGGAATGTGGGCTTCTAGACGTTGGATTAGAAATGTAGATGAACGGTGAAAGCGGCCTTTAGTGGGCCATAGTAGTAGGAGCCTGGAAGACAGTGTGCTGAGGGGATTTGAACTGTGGGAGCCCAACGCAAAAAGGTTTCAGAAGGGAAGAATATGGCCTAAAGACAGTTCTTGTGATATTTTGGCAATGAATGTGGCTGCGTTCTGCCTGAGGCTAAATTGAAGAGTTATGGATTAATAGCGCTGGTAGAGGACATTTGTGTGGCTACTAACAGCCACACTTATGCAGATTTATAATGAAAAGGAGCAGGCCAAGCAAGGGAAGTACAAAAAGTACAACTCTGGGGGGGGGGGGGGAGAAAATGGAATAAATGAAGTGTGGACCTCAGGGCAAGACCCCATCCACCTAAGATTCCAACCTGTGAAAAAGAATTAAAGAAAAGCATAGGGCCTGGTGTGGTGGCGCACACCTTTAATCCAGAGCACTCAATGAACAGAGGCAGGCAGATTTCCGAGTTGAAGGCCAGCCTGGTCAAAAACCCAGCCTCAGGACAGCCAAGCTTAGGCAGTGAAAGAAACCACTGAAAACAGAAAGCTGGTAAAGATGAAGATGTAGTTGAATAAGAAGGCTGTGTTCCAGCCCCAGCAAGCAGCAGAATGTGACAGCTTCAGGGACATGGCTTTGGCTTTAGAATCATGGACAGATAGAGGGGTTATGGACTCTCCCTCTGCAATCAAGGAAAGCTGCCAAGGCCGGCATGTGTTAGGGGGGTCTAGAGAAGCCATTGTGTGAAGCTGTGAGGTGAACCCGGGATTAGCCTTGGAGATCCCAAGATCTTAAAGATGCCAACGACATGGGATACCTACTGGGGAAAGCTGCTAACGGGGTGTGGAAAGAGCCCAAGAGAAAGACCTGTGTTGCAGTCAACAAAGATAAAAGGACTTGGAGACCTAAAGAGCGCTTTAACATCAGACATGGAGGTGCAGAGTTTGGAGTTTGCCCAGCTGGACTTTGGTCTTGCTTTGGTCCACCATTTCCTTACTATGTCCCCTCTCCTCCCTTTTGGGATGATGATATACAGCCTGAGCCATTGTATGTTGAAAGTGTGATCTGCTTTTCATTTTGATTTTCTACAGGGGGTTACAGCTAAGAGATTGCACAAGTCTCAGATGAGATTTTGGACTTTTAAATAGGATTGAGACTATTATAGACTATGGGGATTTTTGAAGTTGGACTGACTTCATTTCTGCATTATATTACAGAGACAAGCCTATGGGAGGAGTATAATATGGCTGTTTAAATAAAAATGGCCCCTATAAGCCCAGAGGGAAGGGCATACTAGGATATGTGGCCTCATGGAGGAAGTATGACTCTATTCTTCCTACTGCCTGATAATCCAGATGTAGAACTCTCAGCTCCTTCTCCAGCATCATGTCTGCCTACACAACACCATGCTGTCTGCCATGACAATAATGGACTAAACCTCTGAACCTGGAAGCCGGCCCCAACGAATTGTTTTCCTTTATAAGAGTTACCATGCTCATGGTGTCTCTTCACAGCAATAGAAACCCTAAAATGGTAGGACAGTCTGTGGGGTATTGTCTGTATTAATGATTGATATGGAGTCAATGATCACGGAGGGCAGTCCCACCCCTGGACAGGCAGTTCCGGGGCGTACAAGGGAGCAGGCTGTGCAAACCGTGAGCTGCAAGTGAGCCATAAACAGCACAGCACTCCTCCATAATTTCTGCGTCACTTCCTGCCCCCAGGTTCCTGCCCTGCCCCTCCTCAGTGATACAATGTAACCTGGGAGCTGTGAGATGAAAGAAACCCTTCCCTCCTCGAGGTGCTTTTAGTTACGTTTTAGCACAGCCCCAGAAACCCTAACTAAACAATCACCAACATAGGAAAAGCTTGGCATCTCTTTCCCAAAGCTCTTGACCAGGAAAGACAGCTGTGAATGAAAAGGGGCATTTCCCACACAGAACCCTGTGCTTCTATTTCCTGCAAAAGATCCAGGCTGTGCTTATATGCCCACTGCCTGAAGACCTAAAGAACACCTGGAACTAGGTGAGATGATTATCTTCTGCTGAGGTAGTTCTTGGCTTCTTTCTCTGACTTGGTAACTGAGCCAAAAATGCCAGAGCAGTGGCTCTCAACCTCCCTAATGCTGCAACCCTTTAATACAGGTTCTTGCAGGGCAGTGGTGGCGCACGCCTTTAATCCCAGCACTTGGGAGGCAGAGGCAGGTGGATTTCTGAGTTTGAGGCCAGCCTGGTCTACAGAGTAAGTTCCAGGACAGCCAGGGCTATACAGAGAAACTCTGTCTCAAAAAACAAACAAACAAACAAAAACAAAAACAAAACAAAAAACTGGTCCTTATATTGTGGGGATCCCCAGCCATAAAATTACTTTTGTTGATATTTCGTAACTGTAATTTTGCTACTGAAGGAATCATTATGTAACTATTTTTGGAGATAGAGGTTTGCCCAAGGGGTCACAACCCACGGGTTGAGAACTGAAGTACCAGAGTCAGGCATGATGGCATGCACTCGTGATCTCTACACTCAGGAGGCAGATGCAGGAGGATCACAAGTTTCAGGCTATCCTTGGCTACACAAGATCCTATCTCAAAACTCCAAACAACAAAACAAAAAACCCTATTACCCCCCAACACACACACACACTCCCACCCCAACCTAACAGATGCTAACTTCCCACTGAGGGCTTCTTAGCTTTCACACTGTCTTTTTTTGCCCACTATCTAGGTCTCTTTGACTTTAGTTCCCCATTCTCCCAATAGTAATTGTTTAAAAGGGTTTGAGAAAAGCTTTCCAGGAGAATTCTTGGGGAGCAAACTTTTCCGAGGAGCAAATCACTCCCAGATAAACTAGTTGCTGACTAATAGTTTCTTACATGTACAAGGCAGCAAGTACAACTCACACTTCAGACTTCGGGGGGGCGGGGTGTCTGCACATCTGATCTGGGGTATTTCATACCCTTCATGCCTGTACTGTTCTGTGGGGTAAGATAATGCACGTCCTTCAGCTGTGACTCCAACCACCGACACAGGTAAAAGTCCACGAGAGACACTCCCACGTGTCGGATCGTGCCTCAGTGTGCACTGAAAGAATCCTAAAGGGAAAAAGAGTCGAAAGGGAGTTGATTTGCTAAGAATTTCCTTATGATTCCTAACTCAAGCCTCTTGACAACATTTCTGAAAGCCCAAAGATCATGCTGTTATGCTGGGGCCACCGAGACTGGCCAGTGAGGACTAAAGGTCCCCCAAATCTAATAAAAATAGAGAAATGAGTAAAAAGGCCAAAATGCCTTCTTTCTCTCTTCCTTTCTTTCTTTCTTTCTTCCTTTGTTTGTTTGTTTGTTTGTTTCTTTCTTTCTTAATTCACAACCATAGTTTCAGATTTTAATACAACTTCAGCAAGTAATAGTGTCTCACAGCTGTGAACAGACACCATGACCAAGGCAACTCTTACAAGGGCAGCATTTAATTGGGGCTGGGTTACAGGCTCAGAGGTTCAATCCATTCTCATTAATGCCAGAGCATGGCACATCCAGGCAGGCATGGAGCAGGAGGATGTGAGCGATCTGCATCTTCATCTGAAGGCTGCTGGGAGAAGACTGGCTCCCACAGGGTTAGAAGGAGACAGTGGCACACTTCCTTTAACAAGGTCACATCTAAGAGTGCCACTTCCTGAGCCAGGCATATTCAAACCACCACATTTCACACATGAGTCTAAGGGGGCTATACCTAGTCATAACATAATAAAAAAAATATATCCAGTCCAACTTCCAAAGTCATCATAAGTCTATAGCAGTCTCAACAATCTTAAACGTTCAAAGTCTCCTCTGAGATTCGTCCACTTAACTGTAATCCCCAAAGCAAGACAGGGAAACAGCTGGGCAAACTCCAAACTCTGCATCTCCACAGCTGATGTCAATTTGGTCTTCACATTTCCAACTCCCTTTTCATTTTCGTTGACAGCAACAAACTTCCTTTTCCTGGTCTGGTTCCACTACCCGTTAACAGCTTTCCTCAGCAGGTATCACACGGCTCTGCCATGGTTAACATCTTGGGGTCTGTAAGTCAACTTCAACTTCACAACTTCTTGATTCAATATCTGGGAACCGTGCATGATCTGGGCTCCTCCTCACTTCTCCAGCTCTGCCCTTTGTAGCATTCTAGGCTTTGGTTGACTCTAATCCACTGCTGCTGCTGTTCTTGATGGTTATCCCATGGCACTGGCATCTCCAATATGCTGGGCTCTTATGCTGAAACTAGGCGTCACCAATAGCCTCTCATAAGTTCTCGTCATGGTGCTAAACCTCAACTTCTTTGCATGACCCCTTCAGTCCTGTGCCATCAACTGCAACTGAGACTCCACTTTTACCAATGGCCTTCCATGGCCTCTCATAGTGCCAAGTCTCAGCTGTTCTTCATGACACCTTCATACGTTCAAAACAAATACCACCTGGATGACTCTTACACGTTACCAAGTCCAGCTGCAGCAGGAGGTACAACCTTGGCTATCTTTGGAACACAGCTTTTTTATAGTCTCAGAACACACTTCCCAGAAGATTTCATCTCAGTGATACTGGTCTCTTCTTCATCCCTGCTAATTTCTTAGCTCCAGCTAACCAGCTTCAACTATCCCCGTAGTCACGTCTGTTTTTGACTAATGCCAGAGCCACATGGCCAACGCTGCCAAGTTCTGCTGCTTGCTGGAGCTGGAACATGGTCCCCCTTGTTCTGTTACATTATCACCAGCTTTCTGCTTTCCAACTCCTTCACTGCCTGAGCTTGGCTGTCCTGGAACTTGCTCTGTAGTCTGACCATGAACTCAGAGATCTGCATGGCTCTGTCTCCTGAATGCTGGGATGAAAGGTGTGTACCACTACTCCTGGACTTAAGCTTTTCTCTCAAATGCCTTCGTTCTGTACTCAACCAGAGTCTCCTTCTATTCCAAGCTCAGGCTACAAAGACTGTGAGATCACTCCCGAGGAGGAAGAGGAGGAGGAGGAGGAGGAAGAGGAGGAGGAGGAGGAGGAGGAGGAGGAGGAGGAGGAGGAGGAAGAGCTGGGAAACCCAGTTAAACCTTCAGCAACCACTTCATGATAGTCACCTGAGAAGCATCTTCAGAGACAACTCAATAGAGCACTTGCCTTCTGCTCTAGAAGTCATCAGAAAGCAATGTGACCTTTAGCTCGTTTCGCCACTGCTGGCTTAATCTAGATAACTAATCTCCAATATCCTTAATCTGCATTAGCAATGATTAATTAATTGCTTATGAATAATTTTAGCACACTCCTCCCAAACCATCTACGCAACACCTAGAGCTCTTCTCTGACTGCTAGTGATGGTGCTGTGATGAGAGGCACTGCTGCTCAGTAATCTCTCCATCCAGGGGCCACAGGTGGACAGAGACAACAGAAAAAGTAATGCATTCATGAGGCAAGTCCAGCTTCCCATGTTTTCTATGGAGCTCGGGAGTCATATTAGAAGGCAGAGAAATGACAGCGCTATTTGAACTTAGTTCTTCCTCAGTTTTTGTTTGCTTGTTTGTTTTGTTGGGGGAGGTTGATATATGTTTGTTTATAACCACAAAGAGCTAAATTGGAGCTTCGGTGATCATGAGCACCACACTTAGATGCTTGCAAACAACTATGCGTGTTTTTCTTTGGATGAGGATGTACATTGTTAGGAACAGATGTGGAAGGGAAAGATGAATTCATCACCATCTACACAGTAAGACTCCAAAATAACCAGGTAGCATTCACCCTGCAGTCCTGGGCACAGCAACTCACTGGACCTTGGCTAAGATGCCTGTTAGATTTCCCTACCCACCAAGAGCTCACTGCTTATCAACCAAATCAGTAACATGCCCTTTAGATACCTAAGCTGTGGCTGTGATGGCTACTCTAGAAGTAACTAAGGATGCATCGACTGAGACCATGTTCTTTCCTAGAAGGCACCAATGTGCCTGGGGAGGCTGGGTGGCACTACCCTCCTCCCATGGGAGTCTAATTCTCTCCTGACTCTGACAGACTGCATGGACTAGGATATCTGAGCTCCATGTGGTAGGACTCTAAGCAACAAGCCAGGGGACAAGAGTATGACACACTAAGGTACAAGGCAGCATTTTTAAGATGGGCCCCACAGAAGGGCTGGGCCACAGTCTTCATATCTGAGAGTCCTTGCTGTCCAAAACAAGACATGAGGCTCTGTTTGCTGACTAAATGAAAACATCTTCTATCAGTCTTCCAAAGGCTTAATAGGAAAACCACGTGTAAAAGTCCTAATCCAGCCAGGCATGGTGGCACACGCCTTTAATCCCAGCACTTAGGAGGCAGAGGCAGGCAGATTTCTGAGTTCGAGGCCAGCCTGATTTACAAAGTGAGTTCCAGGACAGCCAGGGCTATAGAGAGAAACCATGTCTCGAAAAAACAAAAACAAAAACAAAAACAAAACAAAAAAACTCCTAACTCTCTACGCAGTGCCCTTCCTAAGCTTAGAGAGAAACCAACTATCTTGCTTTCCTCATATACAATGAAGAATTATTTTATTAAAGTCTTTATTTTAAACTGTATATTTGCTCATATCAATGCTCCGAAATCAGTGATGTTTTCATATAATGTTTATACATTAAGTGCCCACAATCAGCATCACACTGAGGGGAACATGCAATAAAATGGACACACACACACACACACACACACACAGAGCTCCTGATACAATTATCAGTTTATATATCAAAAGCCTAAAGTAATGCTCATTAGCACTACCTTTGTTTAAAGATTATTTTCTTCCCCCAAAAGACCCACCCAAGAAATTCTTTTCAAACAGATAAAGATAAGCTGCCTCCCTTTACAAATTAGTTTGGCTCATTTACAAGTAATCTATCTTGCAAAGTATTTTTTACAAAAACAAGAGTCCAGAGAGTGGTATAGCCTTTGGATAATGACCCACTCATTCAGTTATGAATTTGACCTCCTACGCCTATCAAGAGTCAGGGTTGTCAGGGGGAGGGCAGAGTAGAACTGAGCAGCATAAACCAAAAGTCCAAGGTCAAGACCAGAGGTGAGGGTGCAATTCAAATGTGCTTCTTTGGTCTGTCTGTGCCAGAATTCTAGAAATTCAGACACCATCTAAGATGAGCATCTAAGTGAATATCAGATGGCTGTTACAACTTTTCTTACTTTATTAAAAGGCTTTATTTCAAATGTATATTTGCTCACAACAATACTCTGAAATCCATGACATCATATAATGTTTATACATTAAGTGCCCACAACCAGAATCAACACTGAGGGGGAACATGAGGCGACTCAGTTAATGGACAGAATGCAAGACCTGGGCATGATGGCCTTTCTAAATGTCCTCAGGACAGTGACACAAATTGAGCTGATGACCCTTACTGGATTAATGAGCTGAATGAGTGTGTAAATTTAAAGGAATCGACTAAGGAAAAAGGCACTGGATAGAAAGCCTAGACTCAGTTCTCGACAAACACATTCTTCTATAAAACATGGATCTGACATCATAATTAAGACATGTTTTGATGTGATATAAACTTCATGGCTTTTCATTCCAACCTCTGCCCCTCCTTATCAAGGGTGGACATGGTGTGGCCTCTCTTGTAGGTAGGTATGGCAGGGTTCTGGCTATGAGATAGTGACAGACATGTTGATTTGACTTCTAGGAAGGTCCTTTGAAAAAGGAAAGGTATACCATAGTTTGGACTTCTGTTCTTACTCTAGGATCCAGCTGAAAATGTAGATGTTTTGAGTGGAATGCCAGTGAGCCATTCTGGACCATGAAGGAACTTCAAGTTTGGATGCCAAGCGCTGGGTAGACGAAGACAGAGAGAGTAAGATCCTGTGTCTCTGGGGACTCAGTAGCCTGCACTGCCTTTACCTAGGCTTTGATGTGAGTGGTGTGGCTTTAAGATACTAGGCTCAGATCAGATGTTGGTGACTCCTAATTACTAATATCTACACCCAACCCATAGCAACTCTACATTGTCAGATAACAAGGTATTTTCAAGCTGGAGCATTTAAAGTAGAATTTATCATTATTTTATTCCATTTTTTTAAATGAAAAAAAAAATTTCACTATTTTGGACCAAAAAAAAAGTGTCATTTCCATTTTAAAGGGAGAACTTTGTCTTTGCATAACAATTAGAACTTGTCTGATGAGTGGCTAGCCACCAACAGGACAAGTTCCTCTACAATAGAGAGAAATAGAGACTTTGCCAAAGCAAACGCCCTGCCTGGCCCTAGCCGTCTCTTCACCTTCACATT
Source organism: Mus musculus (assembly GCF_000001635.26). Lineage (NCBI taxonomy): Eukaryota > Metazoa > Chordata > Mammalia > Rodentia > Muridae > Mus > Mus musculus. Next base: position 68,198,590 of record NC_000084.6, on the reverse strand, counting down.
TTAGCACTGAGAAAACGATGTTTAAAGCCATTGATAGTTTGTGGATTTTTAAATAGTTGAGTCTTCAGAATAAGTCCAAATTCCTCAGACCTTTCGCATGATGGGTGCCAGCAGTGTTTCTGGGCACTGGTAGTACACCGGCCACTCGGTGCACGAGCCTAGAACCAAGCAAGAAGCTAAGCCAATATCGGGTACCAGCTATCAACTGACGAGTCCCCCACGAATGCTTCATTGTTATCCCCAGTATGCCTTACCAGGGATTTCAGGCCATCTAAGCACCTTCAGATTCAGAACACACAAGATGTCCCCTCTGCCTTCTTATATATATATTTGTCTTAGCAGCATGTGTGACAATGTCCCTCCAAAGTATTCAGTGCACCCAAAATAGTGATCTGGATGTGATCATGATCCACCAGATGGACCAAAACAACCGATGCTGAGAAGTCAGCAAAAAAGACGTGAGAGGCTCCACTTCCCTGGGGAGTGTGGAACAGGCTCCAGCTTCCTTCCGACAGGATAGACATTACGTCCTTTTCTTTTTACAGGAGACTCGTGTAAGAAGAGCATAAACTCATAAAACCACAGCGTTAGTGATCCTCACCGTGCCAAGACATGGCTGCAGTCATTTGATACGTGATAAGCATGTGATAACCCACCCACTCTACTGCAAAGAGGAAAACTGCAAGCCCGTCATTCTGGGAGGAAGCCTAGGGATGATTTTTTGCTCTGTTACACAGGATAGGGAAGGAAGGTCCGGGACCTTGTCCAGTGTACCGTCCGAGACACCTGTCCCTTCCTATCAGGTACCACACTCCTGAGGGCTGGTGCTACAAAAGAATATTTCTACATCTCTACAATGAAATTACAGAGGCCCTAAAAAAGAAAAGCATAACCCAGATGGGCTAAATGATCCAACCAATGAAGCATGTCAGAGGGTCGCATTAGCACTTGGCTTTAAAGCTGCAGGGTTCACCTCCATGTTCAACTTCCTCCGATAGAATGCTTCCTGCTGACACAAACCCATATCCAACAGCGTTCCATTTCAAATGTGTGACTCTGCACACCAGGAGGAGGTCTTGTCTCCAGGACAGCCAAACTCTAAAACAGTGAAAGTTCCTTCTACAAAAATAACCTGTAGGCACAGGACTCACTACAAATAAGCAAACTGTCTTTCTGTCTGCTCGAGAGGGTTCTTTACCGAGTGAATCATCACACCATCCCTTTGGTTTATCCGCAAGCTGAGAAGCAGGCTTTGAGGGCGGGAATGAAGAATGCACATTTCAGTACAGCTGGGCTGGCTCCCTTCCACTGGCCCAACCGGGAGCCAGGGCGGTCCAGCTGTGAGGTGCTGTTCATGCCAGTGTCACAACCCTGCCACTAAGAGGCTGTTATTTCCATCACCCTAGTGAGTGGCAGCCCTTGGCTGAGAATCTGCAATCCCCTTTGCCTGGTACCCTGGATGTCTGCCCAGGCCGCTCTGAGCCCAGTACCGCCAGGCTCTGACCCAGCTTTGTACAAGGACGCCTCTGCTTCTTTTTGCTTGGCCCCACACAGCACAAAGACCTGACCCAGGGGCTGTCTGGGAGATACTGTCTCTTCAGCTGTGGCCTCAGTCCCACTCTTAGATGCCCATTGCCTACCTCTCTATTACAGATGAGAGGAGAATGCATTACTATTTTACAGAACCCCTTAGAGACATAACTACCTGGAAACTGTTTGTGTCTTATGAGGAATTCTAACCTATTTCTTTGGTGGTGTGGCTTCGCTTTACATTGTTGCTCTGAGTACAAATAATAATGAGGTGTGATTGTTTTATTCTTCAGGCCGTAGGATGCTGGGAGAAACATTCCATGTCCCCGAATCCTAATGTATGGATCACTGATGAGTATGGACAACTTGCACAAGTTTCTGCCACCTATGCATCACTTTGTGTGTGTGCAGGGGGTATGAGTGGGACTTGGGGTTGGGTACTGAGGAACGGTCTCACTCACTTTGTAGCTCTCAGGCTGGCCTGAACTCATGGAGATCCTGAGTGCTGGAATTTGAGCAGAAAACCCGCAGACTCAGCTCAGAGTCTCACTTTTTAAAACTATTTATCATTATTTAATTATTTTATTTACATCCCAAATGTGCCCCCCTCCTTCTGGTCCCCCTTGCAAAGTTCTTCCCCCATTCCCTACCCAACTCCTGCTCACCTCTAAGATGGTGCCTCCAGCCCTAGTATCTCCCTTCCCTGGGGCCTCAAGTCTCTACAGGATTAGGCGTGTCTTCTCCTACTGAGGCTAGACAAAGCAGTCCTCTGCTACATATGTGCCGGGGCCCTTGGACCAGTCCCTGTATTCAGAGCCTCTCTTTTAGAGTTCTTCTGTTTCTGTTTGTTTTTCTTTGGAGGGGCAATGCACGTGAGAGACACAGGAAGTAAGAATATAACACATGTTGTACCGAGCCTAGGGAAGTATAAAACACAACCAAACTTCAATGACCCCTACAAGCTAGAAAAAAAATGTACAAGGGGGAGGGGGTGACTGGAGGGCTGCCACAGAAAAGAAGAAAAAACAATTCATGCCAAATCAGGAAGAAGGGGTGACGTGGAGGAGCAAGGAGAAGGGGTGTAGGCTGGGGAACACTGCCTTTATCTGCCTTCCTGTATCTGCCTTGGCTGACCAGACCATACGTTGGCTTTTTCTTTCTATCTATCTTTTAACCTTTATTGTTCTTTGGAGCTGTTCACACATTCTAAAAAACAAAACAAAAATGAAAACAAACAAGCAAACAAACACAGAGCCAGAAAGGAGAGGCTGTTGGAGCACGAAGCCCTGAGGTACCTGTGGGGAGGAGGCTAGCATTCTGACAGCCATTTTCTAATCCAGGATACTGACCCATTTAAGGGAGGGGGAAGGGAGAACACAATTTCTCTAATTATCATCAAAAGCCATAAAACGGGGCAAACATGGCAGTTTGAAAATGGCCTAGCGATGACCTAGCCACGATGACCTAGCCACGCCTGTGACTGGAAGGGTTTCTAACGGCATCCGTTTACATGTCCCCGAGAACATGGATGGGCCTTCTGACTTTGAAGTCTCCCCTGGGGCTGGGCAACTACAAGGATTTAGGTATTCACTGATACAGAACTAGGGTCATTTGTTGATCAGCCTCAGCAGCTATGTTCGGATCCCACTCCTACCCTCTACCCTCCCTGTGATGTAGAATGCCAGGCTGAAGAGGAATTGTATGCCTTACATTTCTTCTATGGGACTGAAAGAATCCAGTGGAAAGTACACAGAAAAAGAGGTTAATATTTCGCCACCGAGCCTCACCCCCACACCGCCCCTAGCCACACCTCCACACCGCCCCTAGCCACACCCCCACACCGCCCCTCGCCACGCCCCACACTGAGAGGTATCTCACCTAGCACTCATCGAGGTCTCTGCTAGTTTTGTGCTAATAGACCTGGAGAAAGAATCAGGATACTCTGTATTTGCTCTTGCTGGCCTCTGATCCAGTCAGTTACCCCCTTCTCTGACACCTGCAGTCACAGCTTGAAAGTGTTTTATCGGAGGTGCCTAGATGGCATCTCTAAAACTCAGCCGGACCCAGCTACCTGCCTTAAGGGGAGGGGGATTCCCTATGGATTTTGTTTTAAAGGTTAATCACGTGTTGGGATCACATCCCCTCCCCAAAATGCATCGTTACCACCCCCAAACAAAAATGTCTGTCATTTCTATAGATGAAAAAGAAATGTTTTACTAAAAAAGGAGAGAGACAAGAAACAGCCCCCCTCAGGTGCATCTGTGGTCAATCCCTAGGTCTGCCCGCAGACTGTCAGAAATGCGAGGCAGGGAAGAGGGCCCCTGGTGTTAGATTTCTTCCTCTTCCTACAGTCTGAGTGGAGAGGGCACAGTTGCTTCAGAGTTCTCTCTTCCTTTCTCAGTCTGTTCTATTTTAAGGCTGCAGCAGAGGCGCTTAGCAGCTCAGTGTTTCCAAGTGTATGTCACTTCCCTACTTCAGATCACGTGGGCAGCACAGCCTGGGAAGCACAGGGGTTCCTGGGAGGCCAGAGAGCAGGCACCATCTCAAAACTCCTGTTTCAGAAATCTACCAACTCCCTGTAAGGCACCTTCATCTTCATGAACACTTTTTTTTTTTTTTTATTTCATTTAACTATGGAATCTCAAGACGTCAAGTGTGGTGCACGTACACAATATGAAACTGGTTGCCAGGGGCTGGTATGTTGGAGGGAAGTGCAAAGACACTGGGGAAAAAGACTCAGGCTTTCAGTGGTGAGTTGAACAAGCTCTACATAAGGGACGCACACAGTGGGTAGCAAGGACTGTGTTAATTGGACCATGATCAGACAATATACAATATAGTAATACGATATCAAATACTCCCATTGTATATCACAAATACGCACAGTTTTCATTTGGAAAAAAACCATATACTTCTAAATATGTTAGAAAACATACTTATTGATAACAAATTTAAAAGTAAAAGGCCTTTTTGGGTGGGGGAGCTAACGAGATGAAACAGGCTTAGGTTTAACTTGGGTCAGCAGAGCTAGCTGAGGATGATCTGAGAGCAGGGGTCAAAGGCAATGATTTCTGTGACAGCCCCTCTTGTCCAACAAACACAACACATGAAGACAAGACATGGAAACTTATACACACGACGGGATGTCTTAATCTACCTGGCTATAGTGGCCTCACTAACTCTGCCATCCCAGACATAGAGAGGTCTGCAATGTTGGGTGGATGTGAAAATCAGGAAGCTATATGATCCTTACTGAATGCTGCAGGCTATAATTTATATCTTTTCTTTTTATGTTCATCACTGTTCAACATGTGTTTTAAAAATATTTTCTCTAAAGTCAATAAAACAACGGTTGCTGTTACTGAAGGAGTCAACAGTCAGAAAAACGTTGAGGTCCGACTTCTCCGAGATTGGGTCCAGCCCCACACTGGATGTTCCACACTCGGCACGTCACCAAAGTAAACACTTGGCATCACAAAGTTCAGGAGCCGACTGTATAAACCCTGCATCGAATACAAGTTAAGATTAGGTGTCCTTGTCTGTGAAAGGACTGTCACGTTTGCTTCTGTTGGAACATGTCCATGGGTGACCATCGAGACACCACTCAGGATGATGAAGTAGACTCCCAGCGAATGGCTGTTCATCAAAGGTGTCAGCTGCGGTGTTTAATCACAGGAGGAACTATTCATTTCCTCACGCATGTCTCTTTCTAGTAATCTCTTAATTATCTCATTACTTCCATATGAAACGGGTGCTCAAAATTCAATTGAGTGGAAGATCTTAAGGAGTTTTAAAGTGTGCATCTATTTCTCATTGAGAGTCCCCAAATGTTCAAAGTTCTACGGTGTAAGGGGCTGTAATATGGCACTAGACGATAAGATGCACCACTAGAAGAAGTCTATTGTGGAAGAAGAGCAAATAAAACCGATTATCTACCTATTGCTGTTAAAATAATTTCACATGTATATTTCAGTTAATTTTTTTTTTAAAGATTCCAAACCAAAGCTGAAGAGAAGGCTCAGCCAGTGTTTGCTCTTCTTCTAGAGGACTCCAATTTGGTTCCCATTATTTGACGGCTCACCAGTCACTTGTAACTCTAGCTCTTGTGGCTCTGGTGCCCTCTTCTGGACTCTGACAGCACCTGCATGCATATGTGCATACACACGAGCAGGCATACACACATACACATACATTTTTAAAATTAAAAAAAAGACAAAAAACAAAACCTTCCTAACTTAAATTTTAAAAGCCCGAAGAATAACCAGGATGGGATTATATCCACCTAGGATGTTTCCTGAGACAGTGGGAGGGAGAAACCGAGAGTGGCTCACTCCATTCAGGTCATGTGACACAATCACAGGCTTTGACAAGTAAGGAGGCAGAGAGCCACAGCTCTTGGGGTGACTGCTGAGACCACACAGGTTGGACGGAGAGAGCTCAGCGCTATGTTCACTGTTCACGTTTATTTCACACAGCTTTGACCACAGCACCACACTGCCTTCCCTGAACTCTTAGCGGCCATATTAACAAGAGCTTTATCTTCCCGAATGCCTGATGATAAAACGGAAACTGGAGCTCTTCTCGTTATTATCTTTACCATAAAAGGATGACGCTGGAAGCAGTCAAGCTCACACGCCTTTTCACAGTAGGTGAAGGGAACGCTGACTGCAAGCTCACACACCCTCTTACAGTAGGGCAAGATGAACCCTGCAGTCTGGTCTCTCAGCAAAAGACCAGATTCACAAGTTTTAAACTTTAAACATTTTATGACTGAAAGTTCAGATATATATATATTTTTTAACTTTTTTAATGAGGAAAAAAAAGTGGTCAATTCTTGTCCCTTCACTGAGGTAAAGCTCAAATCTCTCACTGAGGCATCTCAGACACAAGGCCACAGAGCTCGCTGCCAGTCATGCCAGCCTCACTTCCTCCCATCAGCCCCGAGGTTCCCATCTCACAGTGAAAGGAGCATCGCCAGGCAATACTTATAGTCTAAAAGGCAAGAACTTCTCATCATTCAGGCCTGAGGACTTCTGCCCAGCTATGCGTCACACCTGGTCAAGACAGCAGCCAGCCTGACTCGGAGTGATGTGGGTTGTCATCTATTTCCTGTTAGCCCTCACCTATTTGGAAACCAACTGACTCATGCAAATATTCCCCAAAAGGGGGGGGGGCACTTTGTATTTTACCTCCTGGGGGCCTTAGCTCACTGAAGCACATTCCTTGGCTGCTTAATTTCTTTTGAACAACATATAGTTTAAAAGAAAGAAAATAAAAGCAGAGAAGGAACTGGGGATTGTACATTTTCCTCAGACAGTGACTATAAAAAGCTACAAAACAACAATAACAACCACAAAACAGTATGTAAACGACGACAATAACAAAATGATCAGAACAAAGGGCCTGGGTGAGAGAGTCCTTGCTAGGTTTCAGGTTATGAGATGGTTAGAAGGATACCTCATACCCAAGGCTGCACATCCTAGCTAGAAGGCAGTTATAGGTGCCTGGACAACACACACAGTCTTCCCAGCTTACATGATCCTGGAGCCTGAAGAGGCAGCACACATTTTAAGCCAACAACTGTGATAAGGAAGGCGAGGTCAGAGGAAAGGAGCTGACCCCCTCAAGGCCACTATAAAAGGCCATTTTCATGGTTCAAATGGTTTGATTCTGCAAAAATAGGAAGCAGTATACAAGTGCATGTGTGTGTATGTGCGCGCACATGTTAGAGTATACATACATGTACATAAATATCTGTGCACATTTACACAAACATACAAGCACATGGAAACATACTGAGATATAGTAAGCCTATGCACATTTGTGAAATATCTATATTTCAGTTCTAGAAAAAAAGAGACAAATCCTGCTATACTTTTTTTTGTTTTGTTTTGTTTTGAGACAGGGTTTCTCTGTATAGCCCTGGCTGTCCTGGAACTCACTTTGTAGACCAGGCTGGCCTCGAACTCAGAAATCTGCCTGCCTCTGCCTCCTAAGTGCTGGGATTAAAGGCATGCACCACCACACCTGGCTACATTTTTTTTAGATTAGTCATTATATGTAATTAGCAAATTATAAAAGTAGTGTGGCTTATGTATCCATTTTTGTGTGTGTGTGTGAATGCTACTATACTATTTTTCAAATAGCTAGCAACCTTTCAGGACCCCTGTGATCAAATAGTCACATAGACATTGCTTAATCACTTAACCAAAAGTATGCCTTTGCTACTCATTATTTAACTATTATTTCTTGAGGGAAAAAAATGACAGAAGAAATCTCCTCTTGCCTTAAAATACCACAGCCACCTTTAGGGTCTCTAGTGATCAGTGCCTGCCATGCTGCTTGTATGATTCATTGTATCTAAAATGTTACCTAGCTTGCATTGCTAGTCAGTTTACAGGTAGGGGGTGCTCCTGAACTCTTCCACGGCAGATGACAGAAGCATACTTTAGTTGCTGGACCCATCAGGAATGTCTGACAATATTAGCTGGATAGCAGATGTCCTTCCCAACCCTATGGTCCCCACGTATAACTCCCTGTGTGGCCCAGGGAGAAATCAAGATTACAGCATAATGTTTACTTTTGATTAAACTTGTTAATACAAGACATCAATGGTATGCATTCCTATTCCTGTAACATACTGTTAAATGTTTTTCTTAGTTAGAATATGTTTAATACAAAAATTATCTTGCATTTCTAAGCAAATAGTGCTAGTGTAGAATATTACTCAGAAAGATATAAAGACCTTATGGGAGCATTAAAGCTAGCCAAAAAGCACTGCTTACTGAAGTCATATACGTACCCTACTAGAGAAAAGCATTTGCCGTTCTCCTACAAGTGAGTCCCTTGTCCGTTGATTAGCTGTCTCTATGTCACTATCACTTTCTTCTCTGTTGAGGTGGCAGAGTCTGTGTGAGTCAGCTGGGGTAACGGTGGTTAAGGTGTTAGGTCTCACACTAGCCTTGGGAGGTGTTTCCTCCCACATGCATTACTGTAACAGCTTGCTCCTGCTTGTCAGAGAAGCCATGTGAGAAGGTAGGGGAGGCGGGTGGGGGCGTGGATCTCTCAAGATGTCTGTGTCTTTTTTCTGGCAGAAGCCCTTCATCTAACGTTTCCCTCTGGCACAGTGACACCTACTGGGAAGTCCGTGCGAGCGCGGCCCGTTACTGTCCTAGGTGCCTGCTACAGTCAGTCATCCTGCCCCAGAAGCCTAAGGCTCCCAATCAGCTGGGTTAAATGCACAAGTTATGTGACATGAAGATAAACTTGGCCTTGGCTGTCTAGGAACTGACAGCATAGTCAATGGGCAACCTCCTAGAGGACTGCACTCCAACACCTTTCAGGGGGTTAACTTAAGTCTGCAAACCAATTCATTCCGATATGTGGAATACAGTCTGGAATGGGAGCCTTTAAAAAATGATGACACTTGTTTCTGTCCTAACTCAAAGTGAAAACAGTGATATCGACCACCGTGACTTCGCTGTGTTGGCATCCGGTCCCTGGGGGCTTCAGCTACCCAAGCCTCGGGGGAGGGGAGAGGGCAGGTGTTTGGTAGCCAAGCATATACAGCAATAGCCCCAAAGGCAGCTGCTAAGTAGCTCCCGTTTTGAAACTCAATCTGTACTCATTTTGGGTCTCTACGTAGCATGGGCTGGCCGGAAACTCAAATTCTGTAACCCTGGTCTCTCCAGTTCTAGATTTATGGGTCTGTACCATCATACCCAGCTGAGAAAACACCTTAGATGCTAGTTTTTTGAGACTGGGTTTAAGTTAAGGATATCTTTCACAGCAAAGGCAAAGTCTAGCAGTTGACTATTTTCTCAAGCCTGGTGTAAAATGTAACATTGGCCACGCTTACTTCCCATCCCAGCACTTCGGTAGTATGTATTAATGACTCTAATAGGGTAGGCTTTGTTTGTTTCGTTGTTTTGTTTTTTATAAAGTGTAAGGCACGGCAACAAACCCTGTAGCATCACAAGGCTGGTCGCAACAGTTATAAATAAATCATATTGATAGATGTAGCCCCAACGATATGATTCATAAATGCCAGGATGTGATCAATAACAACCAACTCCTCTATCATGGACCATTTAAAAATATTTCAACACTCTCTCCCCTTTTCAGTTAAACATCCCTTTCCCTCACACACATCCTCTACCTCTGAAGACACAGGTACCCTTAAAAGCGGGGCTTAGCTGTGACACAATTCAAGAATCTTCTTTGGTCTCTAAGAAAGAAGTCATTTTTTTCCCCCTTCAGCCGACCTGGTTGTTTGAGCTAGGCTCACATACTTCATTTGATTTTTTAATAAAATGTCTCTGGACTTATGCAATGCTAAGCCCCCATGCCTTATTTTCCCCAATACGTAAGACCTTAAATTCTCAGCTATGAATTTCACATTATTAAAGACATGTATGTTGAACTAGCCACGTGTCATTCAGGCTGCACACTTTAATGTTCTTCTCATCCGCGCCTTTGTCTAATTACAGGGAACTCGCCTGAGACATGTTTGGCTGGTCTAATAGGGCAGGCCCGACACTCATCACTTCAGTTTAATCGTAATGAGAAAGAATCAGGCAAATCCCAATACTGGAGAATTCTACAAAAACACCCAACCCCGGAGGTATCGGCTGTATAAAAGAATGACTACAAACTCTAAGTGCCACGCCACCACACTGTGTCACCGTAACGTGTGTGCAGATAGTAGCATCACTCATCGGGGATGTGGCTGTGCTCTCTGGTTATCCGTGCTTATGACAGAACGTGCCAGGCTTCCCTGCTGCCAAGCTTACCACCCTCACTTCCTCCCTTTCTTCATTCTATGCACTTGGAGGACGCTCTGTACGGTCCACACCTAAAGCAGGGCCATACTCTCTCCATGCCCTGCACCATATTATCCACATAAATCACAGATCACCATTTGAAACTGTACAAATGTAGAAATTATTCCCAAAGAGTCTACTCCTAGTGATAAGAGTCTTTATCTTTCAAATTCTAGTATAATAATCCTTAACACATTGGTTTGTGCTAAGGATGTACTATTAAATGGAAGAATAGTCATGGTAGCCCAAGATTATCATACACAGACTTACATGTGCCTACACTACATGTCTTCACATGACCCCTTTAGGATTAGACCTGACCACTTGAAAAACTAATGAGAAAAGGCCCTACTTAAAGTCACAATTCAAATTAAATGATTAACATAAAACCACTGAAATACACAACTACTTTATCCCACATTTCTGTACTAATTTAACAAAAGCTTGTAAGATGAATCCATTATGTCCTAACACATATATACTACTATAACCTAATTTTTTTTTACTTTGATCTTAATTTGGAGCAAAACAATTGATCTTGTACAAATAGGTAAAATGTAAAACTTCTGAAATTTTCTGTACTAACTATGGATGGTTTGTTGGCCAATTGATATGATACAAATTCACAGAGTGCCCAACTGTGTTTCAGACATCAGAGGAGTAGAGACAATAATATTATTTTATATGTTCAGGTACAGGGCAGAAAACAAGTGGGAGAAGACGAAGGCATTATTATACTCTAGCTGTGTGACTAGAATATTCATAAGACATAAAACATACTGAGGGAGAAAAATCGGGTCCTGAATAGTAGGCTTACTAATTCACTGCACACACAACGACTGTGATAAAGAAATATTAACTATATGGTATACGGTATAAAAGAAGTAGTTCGGCTAACTGTACCTGCTCTAAGGCAGTGTTTCTCAACCTTCCTAATGCTGCAACCCTTTAACACAGTTCCTCATGCTGTGGTGAGCCCCAAGCATATTCTTACTGCTACTTCATAACTATAATTTTGCTGTTGTTAGGAATCATAATGTAGATATCTGTGTTTTCCAAAATGGTTTTAGGTGACCCCTGTGAAAGGATCCTTTGACCTCGCCCAAAGGGGTCATGACCCACAGGTTGAGAAATGATGCTCTCTAAGGTCAAAGAAGACACTTAAAAGACCAACCTCCATTGGCTTGTCTGTTAACACCACAGTAGAAAACTCGCATTAATCACAAACCGCAGCATGCTGGTACTGGGCCAACACTTTCATTTTCCTATGAGCAGCAGGCACACACTACTATCAACAGGATCTCGATAATTAAGGTATCAAAGGACGAGAGATTAATTAAGTCCCACCACTATTAATGGGCATCATCCCTTGTTCTTGGCATAGCTGAGGGAACATAATGTTTCAACTTCTGACGAGGGTAAGACGATGTTCAAGTCGTGCAAATAATTATTTTAGAAGAAACAAATGCTCTTAATTCAGAGTTTTTCTAGCCTTGCAGCTTAATGAAATTCTCAGAGTCTGCAGACATCCTTGATGCCATTTTTAAAAGTCTCGCCTCCTATCTTCAGACGTTTTGTGTCAGGATAGCCAGTGTCTAGACACCCAAAGTAAGTGCTGCAAAGCCAACAACAGCCAAGACGTTCCTTCCCTCTGCTTTAGATGATGTGCACACAAGGTCACAAGCATGCAAGTGTACAAATATTTCCACCATGCACTCAACAGGAGACTGTTATTTGCAGACAAAAATATTGATGTTGCTAAGCGATACTGAACAAATCACAAGCTGTCTTTTTTTATTTTTTTCTCCCATCTATTTCTCACTCATAAACAATTTTAATACCATTCCAGGTCTGCCTGTATTTTGTCGCAACTAGAATATCGCATTTACTACCCTGCAAATGTAATATCCAGACTACTTTGTTATCATTTTAGATCCTCCCTGAAATCTAAACAGAGGGTGAGTGAAGCTGGAAGTAAACACTATATAAAGTAAAGGAACAAGGCAGAAAGATTAGTAGCCAGCTTTAAGCTAACCCTATGCTGTTGGGTTTTGGTTTTTGTTTTTTGTTTTTCATAACAATTCCTCTGTCTCAGCAAAGGAGAAACAAACTTAAGCAAATAAAACCCAAAAGGTCCTGAAGTGAAACTTAGTAAATAATTACACACCGACAGACATCTCTCACGAATAGAGAGGCACGTGGAGTAAAATAACCAAGTTAAGGTTCTGTCTCCTCCATTGCCCCTTCTAAAAGAGCAGCATCATTTGGAATTGAGGCATCATGGGGAACAAGAGGAGAGAACTCAAAGGACCCTCTAGGTGCCACCCGAGCAGCTGTCAATCATTGTGAAGTGGTGGGAGAGACATGAGCACCTGGCCTCCCACGACAGACACCAAATTATAGAGAGCTCCAAGAAGACAGAGGGAAGGGGAGCTGGGCTGTAGAATCAAGATGCCTCGCGGGGGCTACGGAAATTTAAAGATGTATTTTAAAGATCCATAAATCCAGGTCAAAAGATAATGTTCAGTCCTTCCAATCCACTCTGGAAAGGAGAGACTAGAAGGGACTAGACAAGGAAAAGTGATCTGTCTCCCAGCACCCCTGGGTCTCTATCCTATCAGTGGCTGTACTGTGCGAAGGCTTGGGAGTTCCCTCTGCTAGCCAATGGATGCTGTGGACCTGGCCGTCACCTTAGCAATCTGTCTCACTCCTTTACCTCACCAACTTCACAGTTTAAACTTCATAGCCAGAGGCTCCTGTGTCTGTTTGAAGAGTATCATCATTGAAAGTAGGTTCTTCCCATTTCTCCCCTTAGGCAGAGAACTGCTGTCTGTCACCAAGCTTGTCCCCCTCAGTCCCCTTGTCATGCACGCTTTGATGCCTCCTCCTGTCTACCCACTTTGCATTACTCATTTCCCAGAGTGAGTACATAATTTCACCTACTTGCAAATCTCTCTCTTCTCTTACTCTGTCCACAAAGCAGGGCTGCCAGGCCATCTTCTGACCCCCAGCTCTGTCATCTGCACTCCATGACAGCTATGGACTAAGGCCACCTTTCAGCCTCTTCATCCATGACGACGATGAGGACGATTCACGTGCTGGAGCATGTAAAAGTGAACTTTGCACCACGGAAGAATAAAACGAATCTGAGGAGTAAGAATGACGGCGGCAGTTATTTAATCCATGCACCTCGAGAAGGTTAATACGGGGTAGATCTGTCTCAGGCTGGATGGGACCGGCCGCAGTGCTGCTCACTGTGGAACAAGAGAGACTATACTGATAGCTTAGGATGTCCTGTTTTGTCATTAACTACAGGAAGTGAGATTTAAAAAAATTAGATCCTGCTGAGAGTTATAGGTGTGATCTCAATGGCAGTAGAACCAGCTGGAGACATGCAGAAAATGCATGGCGAGAGTGGGAGATAAGAATATCAAGCGCTTTGCTATCTCAAATCCAAAGGCAAATCCTGGGGCTGCGGTGGATAAGAACAACAACAACAGCCGGGCATGGTGGCACATGCCTTTAATCCCAGGATTTGGGAGGCAGAGGCAGGTGGATTTCTGAGTTCGAGGCCAGCCTGGTCTATAGAGTGAGTTCCAGGACAGCCAGGGCTATACAGAGAAACCCTGTCTTGAAAAACCACAAAAAAAATAAATAAATAAATAAAAGAAGAAGAAGAACAACAACAACAAAAGGCCACATTTAGATACCACTGAAAGGATCGATGGAAGGACAGTGTGGCATTGTGGCCTTGGCCCAGAGTGACAACATTTTTCTATATTACAGTAGCCTTGAAGATGGCCAAGAGTGGAACATGTCAAAGTGGAAACCAACCCAGGCTGGATCTCTGTCATCTGAAACGCTCCCTTCTTTATCAACCACAGCACATTTATATTATCCATTTAGAATACCCAAGACACTCCCGTATCCTTAGGCTTTGATTTATTCCATTCGCTCGGTAGCTCCCAGTGTTAAGTGTTTTCACAGATTCATAACAAGCCCAAGAATTTCATGGTTTTTTTTTTTAATCCATCACAATTCTATAACACACATTTTCACTTTCTCTTCATTACAGAAACTAACAGCTTCTATGAATGAAACCACTTCCTTATTAAATTTGAAGTGTGTTTCCTCAGGATTTTATATTTCACAAACCCATTGTCAAACTATTCATTGTTCTCACTGCTATAACATTTTGTTCTTCACCTCAAAACCAGTGATGAAACTTCTTTTATTTTTTTATGAACTAGAAATACACAATCTGAGGCAGAGGCTGGGAATGATCCGTGAGGCGGGGCTTCCATCTTGACTTTATAGAATGAGTGCAGACCAGAAAAGTCAGGACACTGTACAAGTTCCTCCAGCTTCAACATGGCAGATCCCGAACTTGAACCTCACTAAGTTTAAGGTCAAAAGTGTCTTCTTGATCATTCTGTTACTGGTTTACACAGCAAGAAGAGAAAAAGTCAGACGCTTTTCAAGTCCACAGGCTTCCTAAGACCTTTCTAGCCAACCCAAGGTGTTGCTGGTGCGAATAACTTCCATGCAGGGATGCTACTGGCTCTTGCTTGCTTATCTAAGTTTCTTCTCCATGATCTGACATGTGTCAGTGGCCACCATTGTTGTAGCTCAATGGCCCTGGTTTCTTCAGATATTAGAAACAGAAGTATGAGCTATTAAATTTAAATGTTTAGTAGGTAAAATAAAGTGGTTTTGCTATGGTTGCTGCTGCTGGTTTTTGATACCGCACATAGAACCCCTTCCTTGGAAGTCCTAAGTACTCTGCCTGGCTGCCTCTCAGCACCTTTCCCAACAAGAGCTCCAGCCTGTGGCAAGGGCTCACTCCTTCACCCGATGCTAATTCGCCAACTGTGAATAAATACCTTGGGCTGTTCTTGAGAAACGAAGAAGAGATGCTTTCATGATGGTTTTCAGCCTAAACAGAACTCCAACTTCTTATTAAAAATGTTTAGTAAAATCAACAGGGTGTTAAAAACCCGGCAGCAGGGAGCACAGTAAATTAGATGCTGCCACTGCGCCTGCCTCTGAGCCTCAAGGCAAACGCTTCTCACCTTCATAGCTTCTCTGAAATCCCAGACTATCATCCCAATCAGCCCCTACCCCGACTCCACAAAGATGACATAGCAGCCCTAAGGCACACACCAGCATCCTCCGAGGAAGTAGAGCTTTATTCTGGGAAGCTGAGGAAAGCCAGCACTTGCTTCAGGAGCTCTCGCCTTAAGATGTCATTATTTCTTGCACTGTGCCAGGATTTATTAGGTACTAATAATGTTTTCCCACACCGGTACACACTAGTGGGTTTCCCAATAGACTAAAGACACTGTTCTCATTCTCAAGGATCTTGTACAAAACGTTTTTTTAAAAAAAAAAAACAAGAAACAAAAACAAAACCTCAAGAGCTCCAATTTTAACTTCAAGAATCATGTGATCTGAAGGGACACTGTACAAGTACATGATCAAGCGCCACCTTTCACCCCTTTCACCTCAGAGAACGACTTAAATAAAGCTAGTAACAGCGGTTCAACAACAACAACAAAAAAAGAGGCAGGGTGTTTAGGGCATGAGAACTATAAACTCCAAGGACTGCGGGAATCTTATCTAACATCACAACTTTCGAGATGAAGGATGCAAGATGCGTAACCTTGCTTTGCCAACCAGGATTCCCAACGTTTCTTCTTCAGAGGCCTCCCTCAAGAAGAACCGAGCCAACAGCTATGTCGCCAGCCTAACTGACTCTGCATGCAGCTTTTTTATGGCCCTGCAGCAACACCAACTTTGTGGCATCCCATAATCCCTTCAGCAAGTCCGTCATGGAGTCAGAAGGAAAGCACCTGCACCATTTGCTAAGATGGGTCAATGGCTGTGCACAAAGGGGACCACATGCACCCCCCCACACACACACACTGGGACCACATGCACCCCCCCACACACACACACACACTGGGACCACATGCACCCCATGCTGTAATCACATGCTACACCATACAAAATTCCATCTCAGGTCCGGATGACTCCTTGGCAGTAGGCACAATGCTGGTCTTAGAATAACTGCTACCATGACTTTCCAAATGGAACCCACTCTCTCTTACTTAGCAGGTTCTCACATGTCCGGCCCTACTTGCGTGGCTTTCCCTACCTGCCAGGATGAGGTCTTTGCATCCCGAGCACCTCTCCATATCTCACTGGTACCATGACCGAGTGCAGCAGGCACTCGGTAGACATGATGCCATATATCTATAGTTTTAATCCCCTAACATCTCCCGTGTCTTTCCTGCTCCATTGTTCTCCCCACCCTCCTCCACCCCTACAGCTCATTTAGTGGTTTGCATACTGTGTTATTCTGAAGTTGTAGAGGAGGGGAGTTACTTCTCGTGAGAATCACATTATTCAAAAAAAAGTCACTAAATTCTAACAGAAATTAGACAGAATTGCATAGAAGACTCATTCATTAGGCTATATATGGTATATATATATTATTAGGAACACATTTCCTAATAATCACATTTAGTACTTAATCTTAACTCAGAGTCAGCTGAAGGTTTCAAATGCATTATTAGTTCTGCCAAAGTGATTTGTTTATACAAAAGTTTATGCTAAGGAACAAGGGCTCCAAAAAGTCCCTTTTCGTCTTTGTATATGAAGCAAAGTACTTGGTCTCAAGGCATCTAACCTGCTGCATAGGGAGACACTGAGCAAACTTAGAAACAAAAAGACCTTTCCATGCCTGGGACCAGCTTTCCTCATACTTTGCAAGCAGAGGCCAGAATTTATGCATGGAGGCCATCAACAGGAACCATGAATAGATTGACATTAATGCCACTCTTGTGTCTCAGATAAGGAAACTCTCATACAACCTCAGAGCTAAGTCTGTATTTTGAAGGAATTTGGATTAAAGTTTTGTCTCATGATGCCTTCCACTATGAAAAGGTACGCCTGCTCAAACAGGAATCCAGAAGACACATGAAGCGCATAAAGATACACAGAACATCCACGCTCCGAAGTGCTTGGAATGGTTACAGCCTGGATCCCAGGCAGCCTCTGCCGCTGCCACACCCATCCCTTTCTGTGGAGACTGTAACAGCCATACACTACTCTCCATCCTTTAGATGTTTACTGGTCTGTTCAGACATTAGCTGAAATGTCAGCTAGTCCCTTTAAGCTCCAACTACCCTTCCCTTCCTGTCCACTCAAGAGAAGACTGTGTTTTGTTTTGTTTTGTTTTCTGCTGGAGGTGTTTTGTAACTGCCTGTGAACTTCACTGACACTCTCACCAATCAATCCTTTCTAAGTGCCACTCGAGATAAAGGCCAATGACCTCTGCGCTGGTTTCATAATTCTCTGTCTCCTGAAAACATGTCTTTGTTTTTCTGTCAGGTCAGGAACTGCATTAAGTTCAAGGCCCGATTCCTGCTTCAAATACCTGCCTTGCTTGGGAGTTGGGTTGAACACAACTTCTGCTATTTATGGTGTCAAAGAAGTTTGTTTACCCTGTTAACAAAATCAACAACTGGGACTCCATGGGGCACAGCACCACCCTTACAGGAAAACGGGGACCAAGGCAGAATGGTGTCTCAGCAACAGCTATGTGTCCTAGTGTTTCTATTGCTACATGAAACACCATGCCCAAAAACAAGGTGGGGAGGAAAGGGTTTTATTTGGCTTACATTCCCATATTGTAGGACATGTTCTCAAACAGAGACAGAACCTAGAGGCAGGAGCTGCTGCAAAGGCCACAGAGGGGTGCTGTTTACTGGCTTTCTAACAGAAACCAGGATCCCCAACTCAAGAGTAGCCACACCTACAATGGGCTGGGCCCTCTGCCCCCCCCCCCCCCCCGCCCCCCATCAATCACTAAGAAAATGCTTTACAGCAGGATCTTCTGGCAGCACTTTGACAATTGAGGCTCCCTCCTCTTAAATGACTCCAGCTTGGGTCAAGTTGACCTAAAACTAGTTAGCATACTGTGCTTTTACTAAACATTTATAATATAAAACTTTCTATGATAGCTATGTCCAACTACCATTGGCTGGCATTCACCTAAATCCATGTTTTCTTTATGAAGATAACAACTTAAACCATTTTTAGGTCTTGTGCTTGATCTAGGCAGGTAGTAAAGACGTAAAAGCTGATTGCTGGTCAGTGTGCCTGTTACCCACATCTGTTCTAGTGAGCTTGCTTAAGTGTTTGTCTCTGTGAGTTGACCTAAACTTCCAGTGGAATTGCACATACATATTAATATAATACCTATTTCCCTAACATTCCCAAAATGGTAGCAACAATTTAATAATATGGCAGGGATGCCTGTTGATATCAGACCCATTTCAGGAGTGTGTGCTATGCCTCAGATACTTGCTTTCTGATGGGACTATGCTGCAACATTAGAGTTTCTAATACAGAGAGTGAAAGTTCCGTAAATCTAAATAAACCCTTCGGTACTCACTTCCATTCATGGATAACGGAGCAACCTCAGCAAAGGGACCAGCCATGAGTTTGCGTAGTCTCCAGGTGTGGCCAGCAAACTTGCCAGCAACCACACTAGAGGTGAGAAGAAAGTGCTTCGGAGACAAGAATCTTCCTTCTTAACTGTTATCAACAACCCAGTAACTATTGATGTAGAGTAGCAAAGAGGCAGCGCTTAGGTCCCAGAGAACTCTCCAAAAAAGATATAAATATACTTAACAATCTCAAAGCACACACATCTCCAGTACCCAGCCAGGATTTGTTACTTAGGGATAAATCTGAAGAGGGAGCTCTCTATGGGGCATTTGAGTTCTGTGGATTTTTTTTTCCAGAAAAATATGTGTTCTGCTGCCTGTTTCCCTTGGCCCCATCCTAACACCTGCAGACATCTGCAAATACCAGCACCCCACGGATACCAAATCGCAAGCTTATTGGATGTCCATTTGACTTCAAACACAAATCTACTTTATCTTGGAAACTAAACAAAGCGTTACAGAGATCTGAGTTCCTTGGCTCCTCTCTCATACTAAGTTTTGAAAACTTGTAGTTTTAGCAAAAGTCAGGCCCAGCTAAATCTGAGAGATTTGCTACAAAAACAAACATAACATAGCATTTTGCCCAACCTCCGCCGCAGTCCACCGCGTACACTTCAACTACATTATCTGCCTTCTTTGTTCTCGAGCCAAACGGAGCATTGGTATGCCAATGCTGCCTACCATCCAGTCTTCCCAACACTCAGAAGGTCAGGGCTTCTAGAACTATCTGGCAGTGGTGCTGACAGTGAGTTTCAAGGTTCCTGTTGCCCACCCTAGCCTGGGAGACAGACACCTGGCCCTGTGTCAGGGTGTTCATTTGTTGTACTAGTTATAACTACTTTCCATATACTATATATATATATATATATATATATGAAGGAATCATTATCAAGTCGTGGATGCTTTCTTTACCTATTGTAAACTGCGGGATGCAATGAGGCAATATGCAAATGTCGATCTTGACATTAACCCTCAAACTTCAGGCAAAACATTTTTTTCCTTCCACTGAGATGTGACTATCATGTTGACTGCTTCATTTGCAATTTTCATTTCAGCAAAGAAGAAAACACAGACATTATGCAACAATAGTAGATTCTAAATAACACCGGGTCGAGGAATATTGCAGATTATCTTGAAAATGGGGGCAGAAAAAATAATGTTTGTTTCTCTGTAACGCATTTCTGTAGTGAAGGAAACAAAACCAGAACAGGCTTGCATCTGACGTTTTTACTAGCAAAATAGAAATATTCACCTCTCCATGTTCTAGATCCTCTCTCGGAGAGATCAATTTTTGTGCCATTTTAAAACTGAAATCGAACTTATTTAATGAAAGGAAAATTACTCGAACAAATTCTCCCCTCAGGCAGTCAGTCTTTAAACACGTGCACAGCTAACCCAGGACGTGGGCCACTGCACTCACTCAATTAGTTCTTGGATCTCAAATATCCTCAGAGGCCTCTGAATGACGTGTTTTGGGGAAGACATAAAACAATTTCCCAACAAGCTGCTAGTGTTTCAGCAAGTATACACGAGCAAGCCTCCACTCTGAGGAGTTCTTGGCGGGAGCATGTGACTTTATTTTTTTTCTTTGTAATGGGGAGAGGAAAATCCGAGCCAAAACTAAAGTTATACCGTTGTACACCAGAAACGTGAGGATAAAGGTTTCTTCCCCAGGAATCCAAATACGTCAAAAGAACTGCACTACCAAACATCATCATAGAGATGAACATGCCACTATTCTGCCAAGATGATAAATATTAAAATATTAGGGGACAATTAGATTAAACTCAAAGGCCATCTAGCTGCCTGGTATGCCTTGGAGATGCACTTATTCCAACATCAGCCACCTGCTCCCATCCCCACCCTTTAGGAAATATTAAAGACAAGGATTCAAAATATGTCACTATTGCTTTCTTCCCAAACTACACAGCCCTAGAGTAACAGCTTGATCAATATGTTTGGAGGTGAACTCAGACCATTCAACCACTGTAACTGACAGACATATTTCGTAATTATCTTTTTCTTACTATAGATGGGGTTGGAAATTCCATCCATTTTAGCCAGTATTGTAACACTGCTAGAATAATGTCCCACCATATCTAGAGTCTCAGTACACTCCAAAAAACATTTCAGGATTTACTCAGAGATTGTTCATTAAATGGCTACAGGATCCCATAAGAGTTAAAACCGACGGTAACTATCTTTTACATTCAGATACAGTGTTTCGTCTTACTGTCCCAGCTCCCCAGTTACACACCACTTCCATGTCCAGCTCATTGATTTTTAGGAGTTCCCCTTCACTTGGTAACTCCACAGATCATCTTTTAAGGAGCCTGAAGGCACGCCACCAGAATCACATGTGACGGGCAAATCCAGTCCTTTTGTGATTTGGGGTTTGCTTGCTTCGTAACTTGAATCCAAAGTACACACATTTGAGAATGAGACCCTTAAGTCATGTGAGATGGGGCTGGAAAACATCTTAGTGGGTAAATATACTTCCGGTCAAGCCAGTTAACAACCTGAGTTCAATCCCCAGAAATCACGTGGTAGAAGGAAAGGCCCGACTCCTGCAAGTTGTCCTCTAACCACAATATGTAAGCTGTGGCATATAAGTTTATACACTTTCCAAATAATAAACGTGTGCCCAGTGGCATGCATGTATACACATCACACATACTCTCTAAATAAATGAATAGATGTGCTTGCTATGACAAACATGTTTACACAATACTCTTTCTCTAAATAAATATAATTATTTTTAATTATTTAAGCTATATCAAAATAGAAACCTTCCCACTAAAGAGAAGAGCACATGATGTGCATGCAAGAAAAGGTTCTCCGAACGTGACACTGCTTCAGGATGGAAGCTATTCCATATTGGTGGGAGGATCTACAGTTTGTTTCTATAAATAACAACAGGCAGCAATGTGCACAGACAACAGGATCAGTGTGCGCCAGCTGACAACTGTGGATGAAGCACACTCTTAATCACGACAGAGGCTTTCATTACACCTAGACAGTCAAGTGTCCTGCCAATATTCAGAGAAACAACTTCTATTGATTTAAAGTTTTTTTTAAGAGAATAAAATGTAGTTTATTTTAGATGATAGGTAGGTATGTACATAGATGATAGATAGATAGATAGATAGATAGATAGATAGATAGATAATAGATGGATATATATACATGGATATAGATAGATAGATAGATAGATAGATAGATAATAGATGGATATATATACATGGATATAGATAGATAGATAGATAGATAGATAGATAGATAATAGATGGATATATATACATTGATATAGATAGATAGATAGATAGATAGATGATAGATGGATATATATACATGGATATAGATAGATAGGTAGGTAGATAATAGATGGATATATATACATGGATATAGATAGATAGATAGATAGATAGATAGATAGACAGACAGACAGACAGATAGATGGAGATATAGAGATAGATAGATAGATAGATAGATAGATAGATAGATAGATAGATGATAGGTAGATAGATGATAGGTAGATAGATGGATAGAGATAGATAGGAGATAGACAGATGAGAGACATAGTAGGTTTAGTCATTTGCATGTATTTAAGAAACACAGAATACCAATTATTTTTAAAGACGTAATGATGTTATTATGATGTTGGCCATATACTATTGTGTATATCTCAGGGAAAGTTTTCTCGTCCTTGCCAAATAATAAAAGTATTATTGGTAGGTAAGTTCTATGGACATCAGGCTCCCTCAGCAAGTAGCCAGTTCCCTGAGCTGCCCCAGATCCCATGGACAAGCGTGTGCAAGGCCAGATGAACCGAAGCCTTGGCTTAGATGCACACTTGCATATAAAGCTCACCTTGCCAGCCACATGCAGCCAAGGGACTGTGCACAGGCTTATGGACACAGGGACCCTGAGAGGCTCCTGTAGACAGTCCTGCTGCTTCAGGAAGTAGGGAAGAAATGAAAGTACAGAGAATGCATCTTACACGCTTCCTATGAAAATGTTCTGCTTATAACAGCATCACTTAAATCTCACAGGAAATGATCCCTCCCATCTTCGAAATAACATAAAATCCCTCAATGTGATTGGGTCCATGCTATTTCTAGCACCTTCTAATCCTGGACAAGTGCTCTGAGGTGGAAAAGGCTGCTCTACAGCAAAGCAAAATGCACTCTGGTCAGTGCTGCTTGCTGTTAATACCAGTAAGTGGTTCTCTTATCAATGCTGTCGTGCTCTGGGTGGCCTCGGGCCATGGTGACAGCAGTAGCAGGAGACGCAAAGATCCCCAGATGGACAAGGTAGCAAGGCACTGCCAGAGGGAGAACTTAGTGAATCTGGAGGAAACCCTGGTAAAACCGTGGGCATGCAGAATGAGCTTGTTTGTGACATTGGGATCAGCCCCAGAAAGTGTATCTGAGAATATTTTATTCCAACTCTAAGTGGACTAAAATGGTCTCCTTAGGAGAAACTTCCAGTCTGTGTGTCACTTCCTCCTGACCCAGGATTTCCCGCCTCTCCGCATCCAGCGTAAAGATTTCAGCTACTTCCGGTAGCATTTTAGACATATAAGCCTGATGCCAACACCCTAAACATTTCTTAGTGCCAGGAGGGGAAAGGCTGGCTTCCTTTCCTTGTTATCCTCCATTGGGGTGGACACAGAGTCTGGGAAAGCACACATTTAGTCTTTGACAGCCAGGACAGCCATCAGGCCAACATGCCCCCAGGGACATGGCCCCAGTTAACTGTAATTCTGGTCTTTACTTTGTGCTCAGAATTTCTACTGTTTTATACTCCAGCCAAATTGAGAGAGGCCTTCTGCACACTAGACATCAAGACCCATCCAGACACAACGCAGGCCTGATATGGTACTCTTGTCAGCTGACACATTCACACTGTCAGTGACTTTTTGTCAGTGACAGCCCATTCAATTTTCTGATGTTCCTGTTACCGAGGTATTGTGAGGGCTAGCATTATGTTTTAAGTTTTAATTACTGTGCTTAAGAGATCTATAAAACACAAATACCTCTAACCTGTAAGCCCCACTTGTCCAAAGACAGATCACTTCTTAGAATGCTATAAGAAACAAGCCATGTGTGTTCACTTCTGTAAACAAGGTTGGTTGCCCCAAATGCACAGGATATATGTGATCACACATAGGCAGGAAGTATATTAGGATCTAGGCTTGCCCACGATTGGACTGAGGTTGGACATAATATTGTGTGAATCATTCTCTGGGAGTCCTGAGTATAGACCTGGCCAGTGTCCATCATCCTGGCCAAGATTTAATAAAGCTTGCTTCAAACTTGGCTCAAAAGTTGTGGTAGTGGCCAGGCAGTGGTAGCGCATGCTTTTAACCTCAGCACTCATGATGGCAGATATCTTTGAGTTCAAGGACAGCCTGGTCTATAAAGCAAGTTTCAGGACACCCAGGGCTATTACACAGAGAAACCCTGCTTTGCGGGGAAATAATATGATAGTGGTCTTATTCTCATCCGATGTGATTAACAGTATTATCAGGATAAAGAGGTTGTTCTTCGGGGTCTGAACACCAGAGACTAACTTTTATTGTTTAATGACAGTTATAAAAGATAAACTCAAAGAGCGCTGTCACATTCCCCAAACACTATCTGTATGTCACGGGCAGTGCTACATCCTTCATTCTTGCAGGAAATGTTTGGCATTCATTTCTCCATTTTACCGTGGGAACACTAAAGCTCTCTGACATCAAATCACTTGTGGAAAATCCAAATAATAGTAAGAGGAAGAGCCAGGACTCCAAACGCAGACCTGCTATGTCCCAGGCCTTTTTATTCCCTGCCAAAATGCCGTTCTTCACTAGAACAGTTTGATGATTCTAGACCAGAATGTACATGTGCCTGAGTTTGTGTGTGTGTGTGCCCGTATGCACGCGCGCGCACACACACACACACACACTCACTCACTCACAACCCATGCAAAGACACACACTCCCAGACCAATCCTAGGGAATGTATAGAAGCTCTCTAACGCTCGAGCACTGTGAGAATAAGCAGTTCTAACTAGGGCATTCCTAATTTAGAACTGGGGCAAAATAGACCTGACAGAAGCCAACTTAATTGGCATTTTAATTCTTTTTAAGATAAAGTCACATAAAATTGAGGAAGCGGAGACTAAAATGTGGGCTTGGCTCAGATCTGGAGAGGAATGTGACTTCTTTGCTGGGGGCTACAGCATAGGCCACATGGCCCAGTTGCTATTGCTTTCCCTAACACGAGCGGGTCTGAGAGGGGTGGGGTAGGGTTTAGTCAGCAAGAATCGGGGGCTGTTGTTTCAAGCCACTGAGCTTCCATAAGGTTTATAACACAGGAAAACTGAGGCATTAGCTGATGACCTCCAGCTTACCTTTCCAGTCAGACAGGACCAGGAATATTAAGGCACCTTGAGCAGTTAGCAGACTACACTGCTGACATATTTTTTTATCTGCCTTTTCCTGAGGAGGGTGTGAGGGTCTTTCTATTTAGAGGCAGCCAGCGAGCCTAGCACTCACTATGCAGCCTGGACTGACCTTAGATTGGGGGTAATCCCCCTGCCCCAGTCTCTCCAGTGAAAGCAGTGTGCAGAAGCCTCCGTGGAACTGCTGTACTGGCTGGGGAGAGAAGCTGGCCAAAGCAGAGGATGTGGGTGAGCAGAGAAGACCCAGTGGAGTCTGGTGAGATGGAGAGGCAGGCGCACAGCAAGGGAAAGGGGTCTGCGGAGGAGAGGGTCCCTCCAACAAGAGGAGAGGGGGCCAGTGGAAGAAAATGTACCGTGTGGGCTGGGGAATGGGTGGGAAGGAGTCTAGTCCCAGGGACTGACCAAAGGAGTGGCTTCTCTTGGCAGATCACAATAAATCACCACAAACTCAGCAGCTCAAACACTGCCCCTAATTTGCCCCAGGTACCTCAGTTAGAAACACAACCTAGATGGACTTGGTTCCGTGTGCAGATTCCCCACATGGGAATCTTTTGGCTGGGATGCTTTTCTCTGGGGCTTGAGACGCTCGTCAATATCCATCACTCCCTTGGCGACACACTGATGCCTGGCTTCCTTGCTCTGGGTCCCACTCCTCACAACATGGTAGCTCATTTCTTCCAGGACAGCAGGACTAACAATGTCTTAGGGATGCATCTGATGAAGTGAGACCTTCCCAGACAGTCTCCCATTAAATGACAAGGAGTCTAAGGGACATCTGCAAACGCCTTCGCCTTTGCTACCTGAAGCAATTGATCGATAATGGAAGGGCTTACGGTGTCCCGAGATTCCTCTCACTGTAAGGACAGAGGACTGGCCCAGGTATGCACATAAGAAAGTAGAAACCATCTTCCAAGTATGCCAGGAACTTCATGAAAACACACAAAAAAGGACCATCCCATGGGAGAGAGACAACCTCTGATACGATTAATGATTCTCTGCTATGCTTGCAGCCTAGCATAACTGTCTCCCAAGAGGCTGAAATCCAGAAGCTGATGGAAACGGATGCAGAAATCCACAGTCAAATATCAGGCAAAGCTTGTGAAGTCTTGTGGAAGAGTGGGGGATAGGATTAATGGAGCCTGGGGGTCAAAGACACCACAAGAAGACCTACAGAGTCAATTAACCTGGACCTACAGGGACTCACAGATTGAACCAAAGAACATGCAAGAACTGGACCTAGGCCCCCTACACATTTGTAGCAGATATGCACCTTGGTCTTCATGTGGTCCTTTAACAATTGGAGGGGGGTTGTCTCTTACTTGGTGGCCTGCCATTGGATACCTGTCCCCTAGCTGGACTGCCTTGTCGAGCCTCAGTGGGAAAGGATGTCCTTAGTCCTGCTGCAACTTGATATCACAGACTCATATATCAGAAAATAACTCGATCCAAATATCATTATTATTGATAAGGCCCTTTACTAAAAAGATCCCATAGCTGTGCACACATAGAGACTGTGCCATTAACCAAGTCAAGTAGGTATTTTGACTTCCTATGGCATTAATTCAACAAGTCACCATGAATAGTGAGTCTTCAAGAAGGCGGGCACAAATGACAACAAGAGGTAGCATCCAGAGGTACACAAGCACCTGCCATCAGTGGATGACACCATATTCCTTGACAAAGGCCTTCTCTGGCATCTGGGGATATGAAACACAAACATCTTCCATCAGTAAGACCCCACTATAGTTCTCAACAAAGACCTTCTCTGGTGTCAGAACTCATGCAAAGTCATATACAGGTGCATTTTGTTTTGTTTTGTTTTTAATCCTTCCTTTGGCTGAAGGAAGAATACATCAAGTTAGAAGAGAATATCCATCCTGAAGTGTAGCTGGCCTCAGACTTCCTGTGTGGGCAGGAAGCAGCTGAAGCCACGCCCTCAATGTCTTCCCATTCTGTCTGGGTAAGGGACTTTCCTTGTCTCACAGCATCACTTAACATCTCAGCAGAAAGAATACTGCAGAACATGGCACCCAGTCTAGGGGAAGAATCATCAGAGTAGTGCTGTTAAGGGTGTGGCTATTCTTTTATGCACCATAGCCACTCGAGGTCCACGTCTCTCTTGGTGACTGAAAACCAACTAGGTCCCTTCTAGATGGATACTGCAAGAAAGCTTTTTAGCACACTTAGCAAGTTGTTCCCAATTAAAGGAGTATATAAAATAGACTTCTGCCCTTTCGAGGATTTCCAGTAATATACCCCATCACCCAAGTCTCTATTGAGGAGAGAGCTGATAAGTTCTGGAGCCAATAGAGAAGATGCACATGTTGTGAGCTATTTATTCCTTGCAAGCACACAGGCATCCACTTCCATCCCGTCTCCCACGTGTATTAATTATTTAAAAGCAATGTAGCTAGTGCAGATTTTACCTAATAAATTCCAATTTTGTTTTAACGGTCAACCTTTCATAGATAGCAGCACCTATTCCAAACAATAAGTGCTGAGCCATAAAATATCCCCTCCCCCCAAAATAACTTGGAACTAGCAAACTTGAAAACCTTGTATGAGCTGTCAAGCCAGTCGCTTTGAATGTGCTTCAGGATAAAATGAAGTATGGTAGCAAAGTTTCTTTCTGCTAACTTTTAGAAGAAATTGCTTTCCTGGAAGAGATAAAAACCATTCGTGGAAATTAAAAGAGAGAAGGAAAATCTAATGCGAACAAAGACCTTGGCCCCGCCTCCTCCTAGAACATCTCGAAGAATGAGGCATGCTAACTTCCCTTGCCTCTGAGAGAAGGAAGAGGCTGTGTTCCGTTTCTGACAATACAGTGAAGGACATCTCCGGATGATCTGTCTCTCTCTCTCTTGGAAACACCTCAAGTGCTAGGTAAAGAAACACTCTTTAAACTAAAGGAGCAAGAAACACTAACTGACCAAAAGGTAGAAGAAAGCAGAAACTCAGAGTCAAGTGGGCACTCCAAGTTTTCACTTTTAAACTATTTGCCGAAGCGCGAACTTGACTTTCAGTGGTGATGTGTTCTTGCGGTTTGTGAGACAGAAGCAAAGCCCAAGGCATTTCTGTTGTGGGGATAGAAGGGACGCTGCTACATGATAAAGCTAGGGTCTGCAAAAAAAAGTTGCTTTCAATGCAACTAGGAAATAGAAATAAGCACGGCCTAATTCCTACTACCCCGGTGGCCTGCAGTGAAAAGCATTACTCTTGAAACGATAGGAAAATTATCTCCATTATAAAATGGGAATTTATTACCATAAGCCTGTCCATAGGCAGATTTCTATCCTAAAATCAATCTTTCAGTGATCCAAGCCAGTGTAGCCAGTGTAGAGAATGGTCAAAAGTTGAAGATGCTTCAGTCCATCTGATGAGTGCATTTATTCACTGGGCGAGGACATCTTCACTGGAGGCTCTGAATTCCTACAACACAGTTCTGTGGAAAGTAAGTTCACACTGAAAAAAATTTTTAACAGATATCATGGGCAAGATCCAGTGGGATCATAGAAAGTTAAACAAGACTCGAGAAAACTCCAGATATGAGACAGATCTGATGCAGACAGTAAAATCAAATACATTTACTAAAGGAAAAGAAAGGGTTGGAAATTTCATATAAGGAATAACTGATCATACAGCTACAATAAAGGAGGTGCAGCAGAGATAATATTTAAGGAGGTAATGGCTGGGATTTCCTTAGAACTGGTAAAAGCCAGTTGATAGAAAGTTCACAAAATACCAAATAGAAGTCAAGAGAGGAAGGGAAGAGGGAGAAATGCTTGTCTGTACATACAGAGAGAACTGAGCTGTGACCTTAAAAGCAGCCAAGAGAAATACAAACTGCCCAGGGGTCCAACTACCTCCAGGACTACACTCTTGCTGGAATTCAGGCCTTCACTAGAGGCCCTCCCCCAAACACAGATTGGCACCTAAGGGTGGCTTAGAAGACACAGAAATGTTTGAGGCAATGGCACTAATCAGTCATATAATTCTCAAGCGACTGGGGAATGCTCTCCAAAGAGGAGCTGGCCTTGGTTCTTCATGGGCCTTCCTTGGAGGGAAAATGGTTGATGACTTTACATGCACGCCCACGCAGATGCCCCTGGTCCTTTAACTAGCAAAGGTAATTTCTGAAACTTGGTGTTCAACCACACCACCATG
Organism: Mus musculus; assembly: GCF_000001635.26. Taxonomy (NCBI): domain Eukaryota; kingdom Metazoa; phylum Chordata; class Mammalia; order Rodentia; family Muridae; genus Mus; species Mus musculus. The sequence continues at coordinate 68,169,111 of NC_000084.6, read as the reverse complement.
TCTCTGGAAAACACTCAGGCCAGCCTCAACTCACAAGCCAAAGGTGGTGTAGAAGTTAGGTTTGCCCTGGAATCCATCCTTCCAGGTGCACATGGTGTGAAAGCTTGTGCTTCCTGGAAGTGGCCTGGGGTGGCCTGTGAAGATGGTTTGCTACTCTCTTGACCCCAAAAACCCTGCAGAATCATGTAAATCAAGAGGTTCGAAGCTTCGTGTTCACTGTAAGTACACATCCAATCCATCAAGGGTATGCATATCCAAGAAGCCACCAAGTGTCTGAAAGATGTCACCTTAAAGAAGCCATGTGTGCCATTCCAACAGTAGAATGGTGGAGTCTGGAGGTGTTCTCAGGCCAAGCAGTGGGGCTGGACACAGTCGGTGGCAAAAATAAGTAAATAAATAAATAAGTGCTAAATTTTTGTTTCACGTGCTTAAACATGCAGAAAGCAATATTGAACTTCAGGGTTTAGCTGTAGATTCTCTTGTTGTTGAAAGTATCACACAAACAAGGCGCCTAAGATACTCGGATGAACTCACAAAGCTCATGGCAGATTAACCCATGCATGAGCTCCCTGGGCCACACTGAGATGATCCTCGCTGAAAGAAACAGATTGTTTCAAAGCACAAGAGAAAAAGATATCCCAGGAAAAAAAACAAAAAAACAACTGAAGGAACAAAAATGTATGGCATGAGGATAAACTCAGCATAAAATATATGCGGATAGAGGAGCATGCAGCAGTTATTTCTCTCCTTCTATCACCCGGGTTCCTCCTTCCACCATGAGAGTACTGAGCATTGACCTCAGGCCATCAGACTTGGTGGCAAGCACCTGACCCACTGAGCTGTTTTATAGGCCCACTGTCTGACTTTCTAAGACCCATCTTGATTGCTTCTGGGATCTCTTCAGCCAGATCAGGTTCTGAACTCTGAGTCTGGAGGGAAGTGCAGCAGAAGTCAGTACTCTAAGCTGGCCTTATTCTGCTGCGGTTCTCCCAATACCCACCTTTGTTATGGGTACATAAGACAAGTCAAATGGGTTTGGTTCCAGTCTGTTACGGACAATCAAATGGAGAATTAGCAGTAAAAATTTCCCAGATACCCAGCTAGTGGTGCAACTCAGCATTCCATGGGTATCTTATTTTTGCACATCTTTTATATTTTAATTTCTAATTGTTTACTCTGTGTGTGTGTGTGTGTGTGTGTGTGTACACATGTGTATGGATGAGCATGCACACAAGCGTGAGTGTACAGACACAGACATACATACACATTCACACCACAGCCCATGTCTAGATGTTGGAGGGCAAATTGTAGGAGTTGGTTCTCTCCTTCCACCACTAAGAATTGAACTTGGGTCCCCAGGCTTTGGCAGCAAGTGCCTTTAGTTGCTAAGCCGTCTTGCCCATCCATGCTTCCTTACCCCTTTCTTTCTTGGAGTCTGTAACCTAGACTGACCTGAAACTCACTATGTAGCCAGCTTAGCATTGCTCTAATGACAACCCTTTTTATTTAGTTTCCTGACTGCTTGGATTATAGGCATGGGTTGTAAGGCCTGGCTCTGCATATCTTCAAGAAGAGATGCTATACTTCCTGTTCCTTCACTCAAGAATATTACTGTTTCCCTCAGGAGCAAATGTATAGCTTACTGCATCATAATTAAGACAATGTACCTTCAAGAACAAGGACAGATATACTTTCTAAATAAACTTTTATAGATGGCTGTTCCACAAACACAGGGTTTTCTCCTGGAATTCAACCCACACTCATTCATTTAGACCCATCTGCACCCCCATGGGTCTCTGAGGCAAGAAGAACTTGAATCTAATCCAAGAGTCTCATATGTTCTTCCAACATCATAAAAATGTGGCAGGCTAGATTCTTAGTTTACAAGGAGGGTAAAATTTCAGATACTTCACTTTCCTTGGCACAAACAACCTAAGACAAATAAGAAAGAGAGAGAGAGAGAAAGAGAGAGAGGGAGGGAGGGAGGTAGGGAGGAAGGAAGGAAGGAAGGAAGGAAGGAAGGAAGGAAGGAAGGAAGGAAGAAAGGAAGGAACCTTGAAGAAGCAATTTACAAAATAAAGCAATGTTCTATTCACTGCTTGGAAATTCCCTCAAATTCTGCTCATCTAAGTGAGATGCTGACATGGGCCTCAGTGGAGATGTTAGCAGGGGCAGCGGTCCAATGCAGCCCTGGGGTCATCATGAGGTTCACGCTTCAGTTAGATATCAGTCTATAGGAACGCTCAGGCCTGTGATATTTGGGTGAGCTGAGATAGAGTCCCCATTTCCTCATGTAAATTATATTAAGAACTACACTTGGAATTTGAACAGAATCTTAAGGTAACCAATGGTAATCAGCTAGGGATGCTTTGGGCACTATGATATAAAACCTTGTTATTTTCTGGATACTGTTTGAGAATCTAAAATCTTGTCTGTCAGCCAGGCTAAGTTACTCAATCCCTGTTTGACTGTAGAGGAATGGGTTCCTTAATTCTCAACTCTTTAAAAAGGAGGGAAGGAGAAGGAATTACTATCTGCTGAGTTGTTTGTTATATGGAAGACACTACACTAGGGGATTCCTTTGCATCTGTTGAATTTTCATAGTAATTTATTGTACAGAAGAAAAAAGTAAGCTCATATACCCATTTAACAGGGAAAAGAATCCGACTTCAACATCTCAATGACTATCCCGGATTCTGTGAAAATGGACAGGGCACATATTATGGAAGGGAATCATGCTTACTAGAAGTTAAAACAAGACTTGACACATGCAGCAAACTGTGACGAAATAACCATCTCCAATCTTTCCAACTTCTCACTTAGAAAAGAAATCTTGAATAGAAGGTGAGTGTGGTGGTTTGAATATGCTTGGCCCACAGAGTGACATTAGTAGAAAGTGTGGCTTTGTTGGAGGAGGTGTGTCACTGTGGGCATGGGCTTTGAGACCCTTCTGCTAGCTGCATAGGAGCCAGAATTCTATTTGCCTTTGGAACACGATGTAGAACTCTCAGCTCCACACCTGCCTGGATGCTGCCATTCTTCCTATGGTGATGATAATGGACTGAATCTCTGAAACTGTAGGACAACCCCAATTACATGTTGTTCTTTCTAAGAATCACCTTAGTCATGGTGTCTCTACACAGCAATGGAAATTCTAGTACAGTGGGTGGGGGACAACTCACTGGACTGCTGGGCTCCTCCTATCCCCCCAGTTCCCTCATCTGTGTCCATGCCCTGGAATCCTTTCTGTCTTGTTTACTTTTCTCACAACTTTGACCAAATACTTGATCTCAGCAACTTGTGGAGACAGAGAGGGCCTTTTCTGGCTCATGACATCAAGGCATACAATCCATCCTGGCAGGAAGGGCATGATGACAGTGCCTTTTCTGTTTCTAACAGCACAATTGGGTGGCTAGACTTCAGCCCACACATCCCTCATCTTGGTAGCTAAGAAAATAAAGGAAATAGTGGGAGCAAAACCAGGTCACTTACCACCAAGGGCTGCTCTTCCAGTAGTACCTCGGCTATCCCAGGCACTGCAGCCTAGCAAGACAGCACTACTACCTAGGAACCAAATGTTCAAATGCACAAGTCTACAGGGGAATGATTCACATGCAAATACAGTTTTCTGCAAGTGACTCCGGTAGGGTCATGGCCATCTCATGAGGTGAAAGGCATTCATTCTTACTTCAGGAGTCCCGTAGTCTTAAGAATACTATTACTATTTGAAAGTCCAGAGTCTACATAGAGGCAAGTAAATTCTAAGTCATTAACCCCTGTAAAATATAGAACCAACCAAACAAGCTATACTTCCCATACGCCATGGCATAGAATTAACTCCCACTTCATGAGAGGAATGGGAAAACTGCAAGGAAAGACTGGCCAGTGAAAAACCGAATCCAATAAGACAAGCCTTAACTAACCATGCTCCCCCACGTCCAGCATCTGGGATTCGTCGGGTGGCACCAGTGAAGTCCAACAAGCTTAGGATGTCCCTGTTACTTGCCACACTCCTGAACTAAATCTTGGGCCATCTCCAGCTGAAGCTGGCAGCTCTGCTCAGCAGACGTGAAGCCACCGTGAACTTCCTGGAGTCTCCATTGCAGCTTACGTTCACTTTCAAAGCTCCAGACACAGCCAGGAGCTCCAGGAAAGAAATCGAATCTTGCTACACATTCCCTGGCCTCAGCAGTCTTTTTTTCTCCCCTCCCCCCCCCCCCCCCACCTGGAACCTTGGCACAAGGCTCCATGACCCCACTCACTCTCGCATTCTGTAGGTGTACAAAACCAAAACAAATGATTAAAAACACCACAGGAACAATGTCGGTTCCGCTGGTAGCCTGAGATGTAGAAAGGCCTCCTTAGACCATGGCGGTGAGGGGCCTCTGAGTACCTATAGGATGGAACTGAGATAAATATTTCCCTAGGTGGTCATGGTTCGGGATTCCTGAGAGGTTGCACCCTCTCTCTCTGTCTCTCTCCTCCTCCCTCCCCTCTCTCTCCCCTCTCCTCCCCCCTCCCCTCTCCCTCTCTCTCTCCCCTCTCCTTTCTCTCTCTCTCTCCCCTCTCTCCCCCCTCTCTCTCCCCTCTCTCTCTCTCCCCCCTCTCTCTCCCCTCTCCCTTTCTCCCCTCTCTCTCCCCTCTCTCCCCCCTCTCTCTCTCCCCTCTCCCCCCTCTCCCTCTCTTTCCCCTCTCTCTCCCTTCTCTCTCTCCCCTCTCTCTCTCCCCTCTCTCCCCTCTCTCCTCTCTCTCTCCTCTCTTCTCTCTCTCTCCTCTCTTCTCTCTCTCTCCTCTCTTCTCTCTCCTCTTTTCTCCCTCTCCTCTCTTCTCTCTCTCCTCTCTTCTCTCTCTCTCCTCTCTTCTCTTTCTCTCTCCTCTCTCTCTCTCCTCTCCCTTTCTCCTTTCCTCCCTCTCCCCTGCTCACTCTCTCTGAAAAGTGAAAGGCACGGAAAAAACTTTTATAGTCACCCTAACTCCTGGATATAATGCACCCTTATCCTCCCGCACATCCGACTTCATGTCCTCATTTTATTTTTCAGTTTAGCCCCCCATTAAACACAGTTTTGTCAACCTTGCTAGCCTCTTTAACTGTGCTAACCCCTTTATCAATCCTCACCGCTTTGTCCCCCACCAGCTTTTCCACAGTTTCCGACTCATTCACACTCGTTCCTCCCCAAACCTCACAGTTCTGATATTTTTCCATCCCACATTTGGCTTGGAATTCTCATTGTAAACCCAACTACAGGCAGCCAGCCAACCTGGACGCTGTATGGAATTTCCTCTGCCAAATAAATTGGTCCATCATCCTTCCAATCCCCAGACCTTCAGGGAACACCCATAATAGCCAGAGTACTGACCACAAGTAGCACGGATGGCCTTGCACACAATTCATGGGAGTCTTCATCGCCACCTTAAATCTGGTGATGTGTGGCCCTTGGTGTCGGTCCATCAGCATCCTCTGTCCACATTTAACAGAAAGGCCTATTACATCCTGCTTACAGTATGCCAGGGCTTCTTTAGCTTGACGTCAGACACTCTGTATCCCTCAAAGGTCCGGGTCTGAAAGCCCAGGAGGCACGTGGTTGGGTCTGTCACATCAAGGACCCCCCACTTCTCAGTACTAATTTTGTGTCGGCTACTTTTTTAAAACATGGTCAGCTGTAACTACATACCTGACCGAGGCAACTCAAAAGGAAGAAAGGTTTCCTTTGGGCTCCTGGTTTGGGTCATGGAGTCCATCACGGAGGAAAAGAATGGCAGCTAAAAGCACTCTCTGTAGTGCCAGAATGTGCAGTAGCAGCCCCTCACATCTGGGCAGAGCAGAAAGCAGGAAGAATGGCACCAGAGGCGGAGACAATGGAGCAAGAAGCAGGACATGGCTGTCACTCAGAGGCCGAGTGACAGCGAGAGATGGCAAGGAGTTTTTTCCCAGGGTCGTTTATAAAGCATGCCAAAGGAATTTTACTTCCTTGTGTTTGTGGTTGAGATGCTGCCAAATCTATTTTCAAGAAAGTATGACAACCCCAAACTTTAACAACAAAAATGCAACTGGCAACACCCAAGACAACATTTAAACCTAATTATTTCACAACTGCAAAACAGCTGGAAAATCACAAAGTAAGCCAATGCTGAATACAGATCTGGTAAACTTGAAGTGGGAAGAGACGAAATACTATGAAAAAAAGTTATATCCAGTTTTCTCAAAGGAAATGCAGTAGCCATCAGTGATCTAAGACTACTCAGGGGAGAAATGATCACTCTGATTTAACATAGGACAACGGAGCAGATAAAACTGGGTGGTGGACCTAAAGAAATATTAATCTAGAATATGAGGAACAAACACAGTGAGACGATTAGGAACATAAGACATGTTTATAAAGAATCTAGCACGGTGAGTCTCCAGTATTTACTACCCCAGACGCTCACAACACATTCTATTTAAGCAGCCCAGCATGTTCTTTGGGGGTGGATACTAACAGTTATAAACCTAAGAAGCAATGTTGTGGATGAGTGAGTATTAGTCACGTGGGGATCTATAAAGCTAACTCATATGCTGTTACTCTGATAGAATTTCTTATTTCAATGAACCAGTTTTTGCCAGTAAAGATGTGCATGGGGGACTTAAAAATAGTATAAATATGAAAACAGAAATGGGGCTAGCTAGAAAGGAGAAGGGGAAATGAGAGGGAGAAGAGAGGATAGCAAGAAGCAGAAATGATAAAAATATGCATATTTAGGAAGCTGTCATAATGAAGCCCAGTATTATTTATAATTAACATATGTTGATAAAGCATTCTTCAATGGCATAGTTGTAATCACCTTTTCTTATTAACCTTCTATGTACATCTTATAGGTCTAGTGCAAGATAAAACCCCAAGAGGGCTAGAACAGAAATTGTATTAAAAACAAAACTGACTTGACTGCTAACCCAATCTTTCTCCATCCCAGACAAAGTAAGCAATACAAGCATTCACTGTTATAATCTTAATTTTTATGTACACACAGAGACTTTTCAGTACACGAGCCTAATGTACGATATGTACAGTCTCAGATTTTTATTTTTTTTTTACAAATTCTCTGTAGTCTCTATAGTGGAACATATTTTGCTAGAACCAATGTCGTTAAAATGGCAGAATTCTTGGGACATTTCTTGATACAGTGTGCTTTAGAGGAATTAATTTGAGCAAAAAATAAAAAAAGTGGCAATTATACTTTTCTCTTGAGGAGGTGACAGTTGCTATAGCAGATACACATCATGGGTCAAAACCTATCATCATCTTTTTTGACCCTAAAATTTCCAAATCCTTTAGGGAAATACTTCCCAGTGGGGAAAAAATCCACAGAACTGACGGCATGTATCCACCTTACTCACAGTTTCCAAAGAACAGGCCGGTTTTGTAGCAAAATGCTAATCAGTAAGAAGTCCTAAGGATATTTTGCAGGATTAAAAAGCATGACGGGAAGGAGACCTCTGTGTGTGCACTTATCCCTCCTCTGCCTTCTGCAGGGCTGTATTCAGGTCCTGATGGTGAGGACACACAAAACACAGCCAACCATTTCCAGGGAAACCTAATCCGAGTTCAAAGATCTTGCTCCCGCAAATCATTGTGGTAACATTGTGTCTGTTTTCCGCTGGAAACCCTGAACTTAGTTTCTTTTGCTTCCATGCAAATGAAAAGATTGGCTTAGCATCGCCTTGATGCTATTTTCAGCTGTTTGTCTGATTTTGTTTGTTTATTTGTTTGTTTGTTTTGTTTTTTGTTTTTTTTGGGGTTTTTTGCTTTTTTGTTTTTTGTTTTTCAAGACAGGGTTTCTCCGCGTAGCCTGGCTGTCCTGGAACTCACTTTGTAGACCAGGCTGGCCTCGAACTCAGAAATCCGCCTGCCTCTGCCTCCCAAGTGCTGGGATTAAAGGTGTGTGCCACCTTAAAGTTGTTTGTCTGGTTTTTATGCCTGTCAGCTCAGTGATTGCTTCCCACACTGCTTCTCTTTTGTCCTGTAGGTTTTCCATCTTGGCACCTGGTCTCTGGAGTGGAGATGGCAAGTTCCTCTCCAGCACTGGGGTGTAGGAGGCCCCTCACAAGGTCCTGAGGGGTGTCAGTCTGGATCAAGGAAGGAGGCCAGATAGCTTAGTCCTTCCTCTTTTCAGTTAGTCATCCTTATGACGTTCTTTGGGTCTCTCCCCCTCCCTGTCTCCCTTTCCCCCTCCCCTCTTTCTCTTGTGTCTCCATACCATACAAATACCTAGTGGTCAGAAACTTTAAGGCTCTCTGACCTTTCACAGAAGAGAAATGAAGGCTGAAAGAGTCTGAATGACGGGCAGAAAGTGTCTCAGCTCCTTAGAGTGCACTTTTAACTAGAAACGCCAGTGTTCGTGAACCCACGAATTATGTGCTATGTGCTAACCACGTGATCATCTTTGTGCTAGCCAGGTCAGATTTTAGGAAGACATTTCTACGTCATCATAGTTTTTGAAATACTTTTTTGAGATTATACTACAATTACATCCCTTTCCCTTTCCTTTCCTCCCTCCTCATCCCCTAACATACCACCCCCCATGATCCCCAACTTCCTCTCTTTCAAATTCCTGAAGGTGGAGCCCAGGGTTTCGAATACACTAAGCAAGTATCCTACCGCAGCTCAGTTACTATGGATTTAATCAACAAATGCCTCCCCTGAACCACATGGTTCAAATTCCAGTTATCACAGTATATGGACTGCACGTAACTAAAATGCATACTTGGCAGCCTGCCCTTCTGCCCACAGACCACTATATATGAGTAACAGATGAACATCAGGTCTTTTCTTTCTAAGTCTCTTGGCAATTAGACTCTGTATGGCTGGAGGCTGGAATTCACCTTCAGACAGCAGAGAGTGTAGCTATATTGTCCCCTGCCTCCCTAGCACATCATAAAGATTAGCAATCAAAAGAGGAAACTGGCCAACATAAATATAAGTGTAGTGCGGTGACAAAGATGTCGTAACACTGGAAATGGTCTGTCAAGTCACTGTGACATAAACGGAGCTATAGAAACGGTCACTTCCAGGGCAATAACCTGGTGCTCTCAGGGCACTCTACAAGTGTCGTGTAGCCAGTGGATGCAAGCTAATCACACAAAGGAGGAAAGTTAGCCAAGTGGCTTGGTGCACGAAAAGCTTTCTGTCCCCTGCACCCATGCAGAAGCGATAGCTTGCCTGTAATCCCAGTGCCTAGGAGGAAGTAATGGGTACGGGGTGGGGTGAGGTGGGGGGGGAGCCAGCTACCAAGTCTAATGAGAGATCCTGCCTCGGTGATTAAAGTGGAACATGATTAAGAAGGACACCCAACGTCAACCTCTGACTGCCATACATACGCATGACACGTGCGACCACACTTGAACATATTTGTGCACACCAGCCAACCAAGTCGGCTCTCTGTGGCCCTTCATTCCCAGTTTAATCCCTGCTCCCCATCCCCCCAAAGTCTTCCCATCGACAGGTATTTAATACATCTACTGACTTGTAACAACCATCAGAACATAAAGTCTCTATGAAAAAAATATGAGTCTGTGGTCAGCTGTCTAGTGAAACAGACCACAGATGCAAGTTAAGGCTGCCACGGTTAACCACACAAGCCAGGAGGACCTTTCCCAGCTGAGATGCCACAGAGCAACTGAAGAAGAGAGGAGTCTTGACTCCAAAATATTGCATCTCAAATTTCATGGCAGTCTCTATCAACAAATAATAAAAATGCACTAGATAGCTCTCCTGCATACCCACGTGTTCAGCAATTACTAACGTTAAAAAAACTTATTCATGACTTGGTAGCTCACATGAATTCTGTGTGTTTGGCAACACACATGCCAAAAATCAATATTCTAATCTGGGAAATATCAAGGGATTTTTTAAAAAGGATTTACATATAAATAAGATCTTTCTCTTCAAAATGGGGTCTCACTATGTTGGCCAGGACGGCTCCCACCTTCTGGAATTAAGGACATCTAAAGGGTTGAGACTATGGGTAAGCACCACCATGCCTGATAAGAGTAAGAACATTTTTTAAATTATTAATTATTTAATTCTTTTAAAATTATTCATTAAAACCAGGAAATTTCAAAAAGAATCATCTTGAAATATATCAGACTAGTAGTTAATTAGTCAAGGCCAACATAGCCTGTTTATTTTAGGACAGACTTTTTATTTGTTTTGTTTTGGTTTTTTCTTTTCTTTTCTTTATAAAATTTATTTTAAAATACACAACTCAGTATTGACTTTTTAAAAAAGATTTATTTATTATTATATGTAAGTACACTGTAGCTGTCTTCAGACACACCAGAAGAGGGCATCAGATCTCATTACAGATGGCTGTGAGCCACCATGTGGTTGCTGGGATTTGAACTCAGGACCTCTGGAAGAGCAGTCAGTGCTCTTAACCACTGAGCCATTTCTCCAACCCCAGTATTGACATTTTTTAAGTCATCAAAATAATTTATAATAGTTAAATGCCTCTTAAATATACATGTTATCTTCTGAAGCTAAAAGTAATATGCACTCAACCAGTTTTTAAAATCTATTTGGAACATTAAACATGATAGAAGTAGAAAAAAATCTCTTATGAAGTGGGACAGACTTTTTTTGTAATGTGGCACCAATTGATAAGTCAGAAGCCATACTATATTACACTATACTCTCAATACCTAAAGAAAACCAAAGGTATTCCAGCTGGAAGAACTTACATAATTAATATTTAGTGCTTTAGTTCAAGGATGTCTGAATATTTGAAATATTTCCCAATGCCTTCACCATCTAACCTAAACATGTCAATCATACAAACCCACAACTTCTATACTATAGAGCGTTCATTTCAAAGAGGTTTGCGGCCAAGACATAAAAGGATTTGAAGTGTTATGAAGGTAAACTCTGTTGATAGCACAAGGCCTTGAGCTCAGGCCTTGGCAACCACACTAACAATTTACATGTTATTCTTTCTTGGGTTAGAAGTGTGGAGAATATTTGATGTTTTAAATATTATAACATTTGCTGAAACACAACCTCCTTAAAGGATAATTCTGTATTCATTACAAATTAAACAAAACCAAGAAACATTTTCATCCACATTTTCACAGAGGTGTGTTCTTGTGCACACGCGCACACATGCATGTGTGCTATGCTCTGTGCACACACAGTTCATACACAGGCACTTTCCTTCCTTCTAACATTTCAAGTTTCCGTGCACTAATACCCACCCTGTTAGCTAGCAGACCTTTTAACAGTGTGCCCTTTAAGGTTTAAAATAAAAAAAAAATAGCAAAAGAACTTGAAAATGGACAAAAATTATCTCTTGCGGGCTGGAAGAGGAAGAAAGGGGTCGAGGGTGAGGCGTAGACAGCCAACACATAGACAGACAATGCTCAGGAAACTGCTTCCACCCTGAGTCTGGCCTGCTCAGCTATTCAGGCAGGTAGTCAGCCCTCCGTGTCTGCAGACTTGCTTAGCATTGCAATCGGCTGTCTGCCCAGGAGGATGAGGTAATGTCTGGGTTTAATGCCAAAATCTCTCTAACTGGCAGGACACATCGGGTAAATATTTCTACTGTAGGCGATCACATTCATTTGACATCGCTGCCAGTTTTATTGTTGTTATTTTGCTCATTTACATTAATTCTTAGCCGTTGTATCTGTTTAAGATCGAAGGTGGAAAAGGCAGGAATTTTTTTTTCCTGGAATCATGTGAACAAGAGGAAGGGGAAAGGGCTCAGACTCCTTCCTCTCCCCAGCCCTGACTTTGCCATAACAATTGAGGGTTTGCAAGGCCTTCCTTCAAATATCCTTGGCTCCACAGACACCTCCCACAATTCACTCACTGGGTGGCTGTAAATCTGGAGCTTGAGGACAGGTTAAAGAGTAGGTAGCAGGCAGGAATCTGAAGCCTTTCTTCAAGCTACCTTGTTTGTGGCAGGATTTAGAAGCACAGAATATTCTGGTTGGTTTCTTCTGCCTTCTGAAAACCAGCTCTAGCCCTGCTATGCCGCTTCGTTTTGATCCTCTGGTTAATGGACTCAGATTATAGGCACTCTTGTTGTGGCACCTACCGGGGGCTGACTCCCTTGTTAATCTTGCCCCTGTGGTTACTGTTAACAGTCCACACTCAGCAGATTATATTACAGGCATGCTCAGGGCTTCTTTCCTTCTACTTAAGTTTCCTTCCTTGTTGCTACCTTAAAGACCTCTGGCATCAGCCTCGACTTGGTTTTAAAAGACAAAACATTTTTGGTTTTGTTTTGGTTTTGGTTTGTTTACTTTTGGAATCAGAAAGGATAATGAATTTACAAGTGTTTACAAAAGACAAAGGGCAGTCACAAACTGTCACTACTTTGGTCACAGGGGTTGGGAATAAACTTCCCCTCCCTCCAGGCATTGCTCCAGGAAGGGCTGTGAATACATGATGCCAAAGTAAAGTCCTCACAAAGACAGTATTGTAAGAGTGGCGTTACCTGAGGATAGTCTTAGAGACCATCTCAGACCCAGCATCACTCTGCAGTGGGGGAGGCAGGGAGCAGAGAGGACCAGAGAGGAAGGAATATGCTTCCTTTCTCGTGGTCTCCAGGCAAGGGGGCACCGTAGAGGAGGTGACTCAATGTGTCAAATGTGAAGAAATCTATGGAATCTACTCCCGTGCCACCATGGGAAGGTTGAGGTCCTTGCAATCGTTCAAATCTTATCCCATGGTGTGAAAGTCCTTCCTCCATCCTCTGAGTAGTTCTGATTAGCAATAATAAAAGTGTCCAGTTGTTCCAGGCATGGTAGGCTTCAGTAATCTCAGCACTGGATGCTGAGACCAGAAGCTCAAGGATTCAAGTCCAGCCCAGACTATGCCACACTCTACAAAAAAATATAGTAGTCACCCATTTAAAACAGTTACGTGACTTTTTTTTTTTTTTTTTTTTTTTGCTTCAAGAAAAAGATAAGTAAGATTCCCTACTGCTAAGCTGTTTCAACTTTATTTTCACTTAAACTAGAGGAAGCCCATTAGGAGGCAGGCTACGATTTTACAAATTACTAATTAATTGATGAAAATTACTAATTAATAGAACACTCTAGCCAGAGAACACATGAGTTCATCTTGCTGGATTTCCTGAATACATGCATGTTTTAAGTCTCCACTGAGCTAGCAAATACAAAATCTTTAAATATTATTAGTGGAAAATTCTAATTCCCATGTTTCTTCGAATTTTATCTTGCAATCCACTGAGGCGCTTTGAGAACTGATGCAACAAACCTAGGACTGCATCATTTATACTTTGTCACTTTGATTTGGTTTACCTTAGTACAGTGGCTTTTGTACAATGGCCACAAATCATGAACTCACACTCTTTCCCCTCCCATCTCCTAATCCCTTCACAAACCTCGGGTATAAAGGATCTTAACCAAAGCAGAGAGTCAAATGTCTATGACATGCTTGCTTGCCTCTGAAACCAGTGAATGATAGGGCCCAGTTTGGTGCCAACTCCCAAGTCCTCTAAGTCCAGACACGCAAAATGTAACCGGGCACCTTAAAGATGAACTTGGAGTTCTACTGCTCTTCCATTCTACAGGAGCCATAGTTTAAAGGAAAGGCTCAGGTCAGCTAAGAAGATGGTATTAAGATTATCAACAAAAGATTTGTTAAGCATTAGACTAATAGTACCGATGAGAAATCTCAAAAAATACCCTGAAAAGACTCAAATATAGGTAGCAGGGTAGACAGAGCTATTTAGTCCACCTCTTAATTGCAAGCATGACCCCCAAAAATCACAAGCAGTGTCTCACTGATAAGGTGTGGCTCATGTATTCACAGACAACCATGACCACTATCTTATTAAACAGTCTACTCTAGTTCCCACTCCCCATGACTGAACAGAAATCTCCACAGCTCCACAGTGCTCATCTCTTCTGGACTGCTCGCAGGTTCCTATAGAGATAAGCTAGAACTATCTTCTGTATAATGGCATTTCCTTTTCTTCCACGCTCAGCTGGATCTCCTCCAGATTAGGATCAGAGAGGTGTCAGCAGAACCAACAGAGTGGAGGTTTATTGCAAAGTGAGTAGGGCTAGGGGCTATGGAATGAAAAGCCAATCAGAGAAAATTCTACCTAAAAGCTGATAGATGAGGGCAATTTGAGCTAGAAGATGGCAGAAGGCCTTCACACTCACTGACTTTGGTGACACAACAGCATGCCTAAGATTTTATGTCTGATCAAGATGAGGGTCATACTCCCAGAGGAAGTCAGCTACCATTTCTGCACAACATTGATAACTTCCCAAAGATACAAGGGCTTAACTGGATAACCTCCAAGGACCTTTCTTGGTCAGAAATTTGATTTTTATAAACTTATTCTCAATGTATCTTAGACTCTAACAGATAATGGCTGAAGGGAAGTTTAAGTATCCTTGACACCTTCCACTCCTTCTTACTAAGCAACATTTTTAGTAACACCCTCTTCTAAGAATACCATGTTAGATTCCAGAAAATGGAAAATATATGTTCTTATTTCCCTCAAAAAGACAGACTTGTTCCAAGTGACGGCACCAGTCTCCTTCCATAGGCCAACTGGTAGAGCACACATTGACTAAAGAATCACAATTTTATCATTTCACTTGCCAGTAGAATTTTAACCTCAAGACTTTCCATTTTAGGATTAAAATCAGGTTCAATTGTTTCTCGATTCCATAATACATTCCCCCCACATTCACTTCTTTGACGTGGGAATTGGATCTATTCTCCAATCTATGAAATGAGGCCATCAGAACAATGACTGCTGCTTTCACTTCTGTAGTGAAACTACTTTTACAGATAGTTGGTGGAATTTTAACAGTGCTTCCTCAGAACCCCGCCATGTGAGTCCTTATGAGGAGTCCCACGGATTTCTATTCAGAGGCCACCCAAGCTCTCACACAATGATTTACTCCCTCTGAAAAACCCTTCCATTCTAATAATCATTCATTCTAACTTCCGGGCACTGGGCGAAGTTCCTAGGATCGAGATGACCTTACATTTAGTATAAATTCATTAGGCTTTCCCCCAGGTTTGTAAAATATGGAAAGGTGGCTTTGGAAGACACACACTCCATAGTAAAGTCTTGTTTAACAATAGTTTGGCAATTTATTAATAAAGCCTGGGAGATTTAATAAATGGGGGGGTCCACCCAAACTTCTTAGCACCTAGATACTTTCTTCCAGTTCCCCAAAACGTCATTCATTTTTGCATGTTTTCTATAATGCACATATGTCATCATCATTTATGCAATATGTAAAGGAAAATGCATCTTTTGTGTTTTGTGACACAGATACAGATGCTAGAAAAGTAAGAAGACAAAACTTCAGTAGGCGACTGCATGCGACTTCATTAGAGAAATGTTCCTGTAGGTTTCATTTCTTATCTCTCCAACCGAGACTACACTGGAAACAAATCCTATTGACTAAAAACAAACAAAACAAAACAAACAAGAAAAGCCAAAGCTGCTTCAAAGAGAAGTATGGTATTTTACTTCCTTTTTAGAGACGAGTATATGCTTTCGTGTCAGACAATTCAAAGAGCACAGTAATTGTCAATATTTCCTTTTTCCCTTTAAAACTACAATGGTTTGCCAGTATGATTAATAACATCCATCCCTCCCTCCAACTGACTCCAGCTCTTTTTTGTTGCTAGGTAATGTTTAATGTCAGTTTTCCTCCAAACAATGGGGAGACAAGCCCTCTGGTGGCAGGAAAAACAGTCTCTTGACACCTGGTGCTTGATTAGCCCTCCATACCAAGTGTCGTGGTATTCTAGGTCTGGGACCACACCATTCTACACTTCAAGGTGCCCCAGCACCTTCTCTAGAAGCAAGGACCTCCTAAATGACCACTCATATAGGAAAGAGACTCAATATAGCTCACATCCTTTCTTCCTAGAGATCATGAGACCAAAGGACAAAGAGGAAGGCTTGCTGGGTTTTTACCCCATCTCCCTCTGCCTGTTCCAATGTATTCTTCGTTCTAAAACAATGGACAAAACAAAACATCTATGTTTGGAAAGAAATGGGTATCCAAACACAAGACTATATAGAAGTCCAAATAAACATGACCAGAAAAGAACCTCACCACAACACACGATAGGCAACATACAAGATTATATATTTTTTTTTTAAAAAATCCATGTTAAAAACGTTTAAGGAAAAAAATGTTTATTAGAATATAAAGACTATTCATCAAAGTAGCATCAGATCTTTCAACAAAGACAGGAAATCATGGGGTAATATATTTTAAGGCCTGAGAATAAATGGGTGCAAACAAAAATTGCTACATCCAGAAAAATGTATTTTGCAAATGCAATAGAGAACAACATTTCAAAATTCTATGAGCGCCAAGTCAGCACTACAGATGCATGAAAGATGCAGTTCAGAGAAGAGGGAGGGAGGGACCAGCATACTGAGGAATAATAAATTGTATGAAAGGAATGAGTTCACTAGGCAAGCCAGCAAATGAGCACATTTACCTCAGTAATCTAGATATCACCTAGCAGCAAGACGGGGTAGGGGTGGTGGTGGTGAAAGGAAAACAAAGTTGCAAAAATAGATTAAAAAATAAATAAATAAAAGCAAATCATAGACATGAAAAAACAATGCTCAGTTACAATTTAAAATGTAATTAGTACTAAGTTACAAAACTAGAAAACACGTAGCAGCTGACTGAATTAAAAAACAAGATCAAACTATTTGTTTTCTATCAGAAACACATCTCCCTAGCAAACACAGGCAAAACCTGATAGTTTTCCTAAAGGAAAAACAACATACCGTGCAAAGAAAAGTCAAAAGATACCAGGTGTAGTTAGTTTACATCTCACAAAGTAGATTTCAAGCCAAAACGAGTCACTAGAGACAAAGAAGGTGACTACACGTTAATAAAGGGGATAAAAAGGCAATATATAGCAACTTTAAACATCTACACCTAATGTTGATAGACTCGCTTTCATTGAAAAATGCTAATTATCCAATTTCATTTTTAGAAAATGCTATTTTATCTATAAAAGCATTTTGTGTTTGTGTACAGACATAAAAACAGTGGGTACATCAATGACTCAATTTCTTCAATAAACTGCAAAATAGCTCAAATAACCCTAAAGGACCCCTATAGACTATTCAACCCAATGGCTGATAACTCACATTTTTTTTCTCCTCAGTAACCCATGGAACTTTCTTTACAAGATCAAATTATAGGTGCAAAGTCACACTTTACAAATGTAAACAACTGGAATTTTCTTTAGATCACAGTGAACTAAAACTAAAAATCAATAGCTAGAAAAACCATAGAAATGATAGAAATACAGAGACTGGACAATATACCCCTGAGGAATCAGTGTGTTCTTTAAGAAATTAAAATTTTCCTACAATCAAAAGAAAACTAAAGTTCAATTTATCCAAATCTTTAGACTAAAGGGGAGGCAATCTAAGAAAAGGGCTGATGGCTCTCAGTACTTGCTTTAGAAGTCAGAAGTATTTATCTCAAAGAAATAACTATTAACCAGAAAACAATTCAACAGAAAAAAAAACAATAATTTTCCTGATGCAAAATTTTCAAATGAAATACTTGCAAACCAAATTCAACAACTGGTCAAGAAGATCATACACCTAAGTCAATTAGATTTCACTGATGAGAAATATTTTTTAAAAAAATGGCTCAGCATTCATAAATCAGTACATAAACATTGTATAATACAAAGTCACAGGAACACTTTCGTGCATATAGGAAGGGTTTTTGAGAAATTTAAAAGCCCAAAGAAACTAGAAACAGAAGGGGCATTCTTCAACATAATAAAGAATATTTGCAAAAAACCTGCAGAAAACATTAAACTGAATGAGGAAAAATAAACCATTTCTTCTAAAGTTGGAAGGAAGACAAGAGTCTCCATCCTTTCCACTTGTATATGGCGTTCAGTCTTAGCTAGAATAATTAGAGATGAACGTTTTAAAGAATAAAAATAGGAAAGGAAGAAGTCCAATTAGGCCTATTTGTAACTGACAAAATCTTGTATTTGACATATTCTACAGACCCCATAGAAAACCCCAACATCTGATGAACACCTTCATCATAGTTGGAGGACACAAAAATCAATGTGCACACAAATTAGTAGCTTCCCAATACCAATAACCAATTTGCCAAGAAAGAATCTTGAAATAAATTTCTGTTCACTAGACCTTAATACTCAAACAAACAAAAAGCCCTCAGAATAAACCTACTACCCAGAGAGACGAGGAACACTACAATGAAGACTTGAGGGCACTGAAGGAGGAAGATAAAGAAGGCATTAAAAGCCAGACCTATGGGTCAGCAAGATTAATACTGTGAAATGGCTGTGTTACCATCTACTCATTCAATATAGTCTCCATCAAAAGTCCAATAACACACACACACACACAAACCAATCCTAGAATCTGTATGCATTTGGAAGAACTAAAGACCCCAAACTACCAAAGCTATTCTAAGCAGAAAAAAAAAAAAAAAAGCAACGCTGGAGGATTGTCATGTCTGGCTATAAATTACACTTCACAGCCATAGCAACGCAAACAACGTGGTACTGAGATTGCTGACCCAAAAGTAAAGCCTGTGTTGAAAAAAAAAACCGCTGTGAGTGTTAATGACAAGTTTACACTGTAAGCACACCTCCCGACTCTCATTTCCATATACATTAGCAAAAATATCAGGCATGGAGTAATTGTGCTTCCTAATTAGTGGGTATTGAACTCTCAGTTGCTGTCTTGGCTGCCTAGAGCAAAAGGGCTACGGCCATAACAGTTATTGGGACCATTGTGCCAGCGACAGCCATCTTGAACGCAGATGCCTCCAGGCAACTAAGCAAAGATTGCTGATGAGTCCCTGGCTCTTCAAAGTGTTGCTTGGCAAGTGCTATTTGAAACAGTTTATGTCACACTTTCCACTATCCCAAGGCTCCATGAACCTTGTCTCCCTACTTCAGAGAAAAGAGCCTGTCCTTGATGGAGGCTCTGACTGGTAGTAGATAGAGCTATGATTGGCCCCAAATGAACATCTGTGACTGCTCCAAATACTGCACCTCTTCTTGGGGTTAGTTATGCAGGCTGCTTGGGAGACACTCTCCTGAGCTATCCTCCCTGATGATGCACTATTTGGCCAAATACAGACTCGTCCAAGTGACCTTTGCTTTCCTGTTTCCAGTAGGGCAGGATGAGCAGTTACCAGGATACAGGCAGCAGCAGAGACAGAGCAGAGAGCAGAAGCAGCAAGGATGCTGGCTGCAGCAACTTGACAGTGCAGTACACAGCACTGCCTCACCATAACTTGACAGTTGAAAAAGTACTGACAAACTTGGGAATGACCTAACAGCTGAAAAAGCAGTGGCATGCTCCCGGATCGGACACTTAGCCTCTGCCTGTGGACTGAACCCTTCTGGCACTGCCTGGGGACCCACAAAGGATACTCATGCCCCTGTGATCCCTGCCAGAGCCAAAGACCGGTTCCTGAGCAGCACCACAAGTCCTGAGCCCTGTTGAGTGCCCAGTCCCTCAACTCAGTCCCAATGAGACAGGACTTTGTATTGTCCTCGGCCACAGAGTTGTGGAAGACGTTGAACAGCCAGCTGTCGGATGGCTGAAGGAGCAGCTGAAGAGTTCTAGAGTGGCCAGGGCAGAAAAAAGAAAGGAAACTGAAAGAGAGAAAGAAAGCCCAGGCAGCTAGAGAGGAGCAACTGCAGGCCCCCCAATTGCCAAGAGACTTCATTCAGTGTAGTGTTAACCGGGAGGGATTTGTACAAGCGGGACTGGGAGGGAAAGGAGGGAGGGGGCTTCGATTGGGATGTAACGTGAATAAAAAAATAAATTATGGAAAAGAAATCTTTAGAGCTGAGAGTCTTGGATGCAGGCTCAAAGCTATAGCATTGGCTGTTGTCAAGAGCTAAGGGCTCCAACACTGGGGCTTGCACAGGTACCATTACCATTTACGGACCTAAAACCTACACAGGAACTACCACTTCTAGGACAAAGGGTCCTCCTATCTGTGGATGGATACCATGGCACTACCTTTGATAACGAGCCTGCACAGTGATATCTGCTCGTCCCGCTGCTCGGACTGGGTGAAAGGGGTAAGAACCAACCCAGGACGTTCCTCTTCCCCCAAGCCCCACCTCATGTGTCTTCCTGTACTTTAGGTTACTGTACTTGAGTCACCTTTAAAAACCGACACAAGGGTTCCCAGAAGGGATCCAGCCTGGGCTCACAGTGTACTGTAAACCTGGTATAACCAAACTCAGAGTACTCACTGTCACCCCACAGTCGCCTGTAACTCAGTCACTGGCAACACCATCCTCTTATGGGCTCAGGCCAATTACCTAAGGACAGTTCTTGTCCCTTCTAACTCTCTCATTACACTTGTGATTAGCAGCCAGCCCTGCTGACTTTATGTTCAAAGGGCACCGCCCCGGACCTTCTCCACTGAGGTCAACATCACCACTTCCTCCTGCTTCCATGGTCTCTACAGCTGCGTAGCAAGACGCCCCTGCTCCCGCCCTTGCCCCCAGACAATAAGCTCAGCACAGCAGCCAGACAAATCTTTTAATCAGGTCACATCTTTATCTCTGTCCTGAAACTTCTGATGCCTCACCCTAAAGCAGAACTCCATTCAGTGGTCTCTGCAGCCTTGAATGACCTAAGCCCCGCCTCTTCCTACACCGCAGCTGCTTCTCTGATGCCTCTCACTGATCCTGGACGGTTTGTTTTCCATTGCAGTCACCAAACACCATGACCAAAAGCAACTTGGGGAAGAAAGGACTTATTTTAGCTTACGGGTTACAGCCTATCATTAAGGGAAGGGAGCCAATGTATGGGACTGAATCAGAGACCATGGGCACATTCTGATTGACTTGTTTCTCTTGGCTCACTCAGCTAACTTTCTTATTGGATTCCAGAACCACCTGACCAAGGATGGCACTGCATACAGTGGGCTGGGTCCTCCCCCATCCCCCATCAATCCAAAGACACACCCACAAGTCAAGCTAATGGAGACAATCCCTCAATGGAGATTCCCTCTTCCTGGGTATGTCTAGGTTTGTGCCAAGTTGATAAAACTAACTTTGAAAGGTTGTCATCTTCTTACAGTCTGGATCCTTTCTCTGTATTCCTTGTACACATGAGTTTATTCTTCCATTGCTTTGAGTTATAAAAGCCACACTCTCAACAGGTCCTTTCACGACTGTCTACTTATAATTGGAATACCCTAAGATTTCTTATCTCCCATTCTTTGCTCTTTCTCCAAAGTATTCACTAACTTCTAACACACTACTCATTTTATTGACTCGTTCCCTGCAGCAGAGGATAAAGACATGGGGAGGGGGTTATCTATTTTGAGTTTAGTGCTGGCTCATGGTGAGGTTCTGGGTATTTATTTCCTGAAAAAAAAATGGATAAATGACATTTTCATCTGAAGACTCCACAAAGGACTTGTACACTCTTGTATTGCCAACTTCCAGCTATCTCTTGAACTCTACCAAAGGCAGAGTCTAAAGGCCAGATCCTTCAACATTTTTTCAAACTGATACATATTGATTTTCTTTTCAACAGTGTCTATCCTTCTCTGGTTCTGCCATTCCGGCCATCTCAACAAAGACAGTTCCCAGACAGCGTTTTCATTGGAATATTAAAACATACCTGGCATACCTGTTCCAGACAAAGCTCTTCAGAGTTATTCATCTCTGCCACATACCTTAGAGGAGAAATGGATTAAGTCAGCACACACACACACACACACACACACACACACACACACACACACACACCTACCTGCTTGCTAGCAACAATGAATTAATTACTGATATTCTTCTGGTTGAAAACGACACAAATCCTGATCCCTAGGAAACATCTAGAAGACCTTGAGGCTTTTGTAAGAAGTTTACACAGGGTAGGTTGAGAGGGGAAAACGACAACTTGAGTGGTGTTGACTTAACTGAAATTAGAAATAGCAATTCAAATTACTTTGAAGAGCACTGGCTGGTTTTTAAGACAATAACTTGGTCTATTACAGATAGACAGCACTTGTCAGTGTTCCTCTAATTCGTGTGCCTCTAAAATACAAAGCAGTTCTTCCCTCTCTCAACTCTATCGTTTTGTTATTGGCCTCTAACCTGTCTCAATGCCAAGGGCTCTCCTCCCTAGGGCAGACTGGACTGTCTTACCCAGGCCCTGGCCTTCTATCCCTAACTCCCTGCAACTTTTTAATCCTTGTAAAGCTCCAGTCATCAGATGTTTTCCACTTTTGCTCTGACCTCTTCTAGCCTCTTTTCTTCTTTCATTTCCATAGCATTGCTTCATCCCATAGGGATACTCATTAGCCTCCTGATAGACCTCAGAATCCAGGTCTCGTCCTCACTGTAGCACAGGGTGGTGCAGCTCATCTTTCTGCACTTTCTGGGCACAGACAGGCATTTCCATTGGGAGTTGAGGGTTGACACTGGTTCTTCTATAAAGGACCCCAGCCCTTGCCACACAGTGCAGGTCTTTCTCCTGCAGTACAGTCTAGAACCTTATGTGTCTCTCTGCATCTATCCCTTCTCTAGCTCAGCTGTAGAGTCTCTCACTGCCCTTCCTCAGCCTCTGAGTTTCCGGCAGCTCCATATCCAATAGTGCCATCAGCATCACCAGGGTCTCTAGCCACGCCCCCCCCACAAGTCTCCACCCACTGATACCCCCATCTCTTCCTTCATGCCTTCTGCATTCTACCCTGGACACTAGCATACTCTATTCATACCTCAGCCCCAAACACTCTCAAAGCTGGAGCTCCTGGCTTGATACCTTCCCAGAAGCCATCAATCTTACTGTCTACCATCGATAGCAGGCTACAAAGGGGAACTTTGCCTCCGTGATACCTGTATGATACTTACACTCAGCACATACTACTAATTAGCCCTACATAGAAAAACACTTAACATGTACTAAATAAAAAGTGTCTGGGGGCTAGAACATGTTCTGAAAGAGGTTGATAGAAGAGAATGGAGAACAGGAATTGTGACACGATTTATAAGACCTGGGGAAGTAGCCATAACTTCAGGGTCACTGGCATTCTCCCTGGTAGATGGGGCTCAGTCCTGCCATGCTGTCTTTTGGGGCTCATATCACTGCTGTAGCATAGGTAAGATTCAAGCCATCAGCTTACATCCACAGAAACATTGCTATCTTGTGTTTAGAACCCAAGTCAACACATGTATCCAGAGGAAGCAGTCAGCTCACACAATTAGGGGCGCCCAGCGGAAAGTCAAGGCACAGAAGAGGGAAGCATTTGCATCAACACTGTCCTTTCTCCGGCTTCCTTAACCAGGCTCCTCCCCACATATTACCACACTACTGAGGGACAGAAGAAAGATATATACCTTTCCACTTAACAAAAACCACGTTTCAGGTCACAACTGTGGCTCTGCCCATGTCTGTCACTAAGACACAGCTAGCCAGAGCATCCATGTCATATTTCCTAGGAAGTGGACAGTGCTTTGCTGAACTTCTAATTGATATAATGTTCTTCTTAGATGCCCACCCACTAACCAAGACTGCTATGATCTCTGACAGCCAGAGTATGGCTTTTCACAAAGGGACACGGTGTGGCTGGCTTGTCTTACTAATTTTACTCCAAGCTATTTGTTGCTGACTTAACTTTCATTCACATTACTGAACTCTATAAATGGTTAAGATGTCTTATTTACAGAAATTTTAAGTTCATAGCAAAATTTGAGAGGAAATTTGTAGATTTCAGGAATCCCTGCTCTGGACACAAGCAGTGTCTCCTTTTTCTCTTAGTAGAATTAGTTACTACAATCAGTAAAGCCACATGCCTTCTCACCCAAAACTCATATTTTCTGTAAAGCTGAAAAGACAGTCTGACGCACTCTGTGGGTGATGACAGGGGTCTACATTATCATACAGAATAGCTCTGCCCACAATATCTTTGTGCTCCGCTTAGCATCTCTCCTCCTCACTAAGCCCTGGCGATCACCTATTTTACTGTCTATACGGCTTAGTCTTTTCCAGAATGTCATGCAGTTTGAGTCATACAGCATGTAGCTTTTCAAACAGCAAGTAGCTTTTCAAGCTGTCTTTGCTCACTTCATCATAGGGATTTAAGGGTTCTCTGTGTCTTCTCATTGTTCAATATCACATTTCTTTTCAGTGTTAAGTGACATCCCATTGTCTGCATGTAACCACATCCTTTACCGACAATGGGGATTTTGGTGACTCCCAAGTTCTGGCAATTATTAGAAAGTTGTGATGAATATCTGTGAAGGATTTTCACCAGATTTACATTTTAAGAAAACACCAAACAATATAATTAACAAATCATGCGACAGTGGCATACTCTGGGTGTTGCTCTTTGGTTGGTTTTGTTTTTAATTAAAGCAATTACCAAAACTGCCTTCCAGACATCTGTATTTCCACCAGCAAGGGATGTGGCTCCTTCTCGATCATTATCCCTCCCAGTACGTGGAACCGTCAGTGCTGTGCAGTTTGGCCATTCTAAAATATCTGGAGTGATCGCTTGTTTAATTTCTGCTTCTCTGAAAACCTGTGATATAGAACACGTTTTCATGAACTTACTTTCTTTCCTGATTGCAGTGGGCCTCTATGATTGTTGGGTCTGTGTTTCTCTTCGTTCAGATATTCGACCACTCTACTCAGTTTCTGCTCCTCTAGTCAAACTTTACGAACTCTTCGCACGTTTCCAGTAACGGGCCATTAAGTTAATCTCTGCAAACATTCTCTCAAAGCCTATGTGGCTTGTCCTTTCATTGACTTGAAAATGTTATTTCACAAAACAGAACATTTTAACTGTAACGAAGGTTAATTCATCAAGTATTTTCCTTTGGTGTTCCATTTAAAAAGCCATCACAAACCCAAGGCCACCTAGACTATTTTGCCCTCTATTTTCTGGGAATTTTGTAGGATCTTGCGTTTTATATTTATAATTGTGATGAACTTCGAGTTGTTTTGGGGTAAGATGTAGGTATCTCAATTATTTTGTTCTTGTACCCAGATGTTCACTTGATCCAGAATCATTTAATAAGACCACGTGTCGTCTCCACGTGTCGTCTTAGCCTTGCTGTTGTAATCGGCTAAAGGTATTCGGGAACATCTGTTTGCAAACACTCTGCTCTATTCCATTAACTGCATGCCTATCCTCTGATAAATGCCATGCTGCACTGATTACCGTAATTCATAGTAAACCCTGAGGTCTAGCAATATTAATCCTCCCATTTGCTCTTGTCCTGAAATACCATATTCTCTATAATGCATCTTCTGGATGACCCTGTAAACTTTAAAGTTGGTTTGTCGGTGGGTACAAAATAACTTGTTGGGTTAGTTTTAGTGCTACACAGATCTCACTTAAAATCAACAAAGAACAACCGAGGTCGAGAGACACAGTTCAGTAGTAAGGCAGCGCATTAGCATGTCTAGTTTTCTTCATTTGGGTCTGCTCTTTCCTTAAGTTAGATTGACTAAGGGTTTTCTAGTATTGTTTAATCAAAACCCCATCTTTCTCTTTCATTAACTCTCTGTATTATTTGGGATTTTGTCATTTGTTCATTCCTATTTTGTTATTTTTTAACCCATATTTTTATTATTTCTTCTTAGGTACTGCTTTTGGATTTGGTTTGATCTTGTTTCTCCAAAACCTTAAAGTGCATCATTAAGTTATTCATTTGAGATCTCTCAACTTTTTTTACGTAGACAAAAGTGCTGTGCATTTTTCTCTTAGGAAAATCCTGTGCCTTCATTCTGCTCCCAAGACTTTGGCAGGCTAGGTTTTCATTCTCATTCAGTTCCAAAGTTAAAAAAAAAAATCCTTATTTCTTCAATGAGTCAATTATCATTTAATAGTGAACTGTTGAGTCTCATGTACTTTCTATGGCTTCTGCTGCTCTTGATAGCTTTGTTCCATTATGGTCTGATAGAATGCAAGGAGCTATTTCAATTTCCCTTTATTTTTTGAGAGTTCCTGTTTTGTCTTCATATGTGGTCATCTTGACAAAGTTCCATGACTACCAAGAAGAAAGTGTCTTCTTCAGTGTTTGATGGAATGTTCTTTAGATGTGTATCGGTTAACTACATTAAGCTGTGATTTAACTCCAGAGATTCTCTGGCTTCTACGCTGATGACCTGTCTATTGGTGATAATGGAGTACCTAAGTCACACACTATCACTGTGTTGGGATTAATTTGATTTTACATATTGTATTATTTATGGGTACTGTGGGTTTGGTGCATATATGTTTAGAACAGCAATACAGTCTCAGAGAACTGTTACTTTAATGGATATGACTTGACCTTCCATATCTTTTCTGGTGTGTTTTGCTTCGAAGTCTATTTGGTTCGATACAAGAATAGCTATGCCTTCTGGCTTCCTGGTTCCCTCTCCTTGGAATACCTTCTTTTATCCCTTTTACTCTAAGTTGGTATCTGTCATTGATGGTAAGTTGTTTTTTTTCTGCAAACAGCAAAAAGTCAGATTTTGTTTTCTAATGGTAATAAGAGTTCATTCTTTTTTGTTGTTTTTGTCTTCTCTCTCTCTCTCTCTCTCTCTCTCTCTCTCTCTCTCTCTCTCTTTCTTTCTTTCTTTCTTTCTTTCTGAGACAGGGTTTCTATGTATAGCCCTGGCTGTCCTGGAACTCACTTTGTAGACCAGGCTGGCCTCAAACTCAGAAATCCGCCTGCCTCTGCCTCCCGAGTGCTGGGATTAAAGGCGTGCGCCACCACGCCCGGCTATGAGAGTCCATTCTTATCATAAAATTCAAAAGCGTTTAGGGTATCAACCATTTAGCATACGTAGTACATTGCAGCAACCACTGCTAAGCTGGCATTCCTTTATACTGGGAGAATGAGGAGCAACCCGGATTAAACAAACAACTCTAGCTATGCTTGCTAAGAACAGAGTGGAAAACAGCAACCAATGTTCACACTCTTAAGTTTGTCAGTCTGCCTTACTTCCCTCTGTAATCTCCTGAATACTCCACTAGTCTAATGCTTTCCTAGGAGGGGGACTTCCAAAGAACTAGGAAGAGCCACAGTAGACTCTGGGCAAGCCATCTCGGGCCCTAAGTTACAGTTTTTAGAGAACATGGACAGTTTGCCTTTCATGGTCTTGCACCCAGACCCAAATAGGACATTACTCTCTCCAGACACTATGGAATTCTCAGCCAACCACTCTGCCTGGAGTTGTGGGCTGTTTTCCAAGAGCATCTTCAGTCCACTGTAACTGACACTGGGAAAACATGACCCAGATATATCCAACCTCACGCCAGGAACCACACACCCACTAGGGCTTTCACCTGTCTGCCATGATCCATTCACTCATGAACATCGGACAGAAACACCTAACCCGTGAAGATAAATTCCCAAGTGGCTGGAGAATCTAGAGCTGCCGTAAGAATCCCTCACAATCTAGTCTACTTTCCCTCCGAGGACTGTTGTCTGGATAATATGAAGACATGTTTTTAATGCCTTCTTTAAAGGGAAGAAAACTTACCTGGAATTCAATCTTTAAGCTTTAATTAGGTTTGCTTTTCCTAGCTCCAAGTATTTAAATCCATCTAAAGCCTGGCAGGGGCAGGGAATTCACTGGATTCATTTGAAGTATTTTCAGTGCAGCTAGGAAGCTTAATTAATGTTGATTTTTACAAATAAATGCTTTTTAAAAGATAATAACATGCAAAGATATTTGAGTAAATTTAAAGTTGACAGTATCTTTGAAAGTTTGTCTGTAGTCTTCTCTCCATATATTAATAATGAAATACATGGCTTATATATTCCCACTGTGAACTATGAAATGTGCCTATTTTCATATAAGTGAAAGAAAGATGTAATATGTTTGTAGGGCAAGATTATTCACGAGACCATGTAAAATCCTGTAGTGCCAGGGACGTCTGTGATTCATATTATTTATGAATGGCCTTCTGGGCCATCTGATTACACTTGACCTTAAATTGTTTCTCTGTAACCTTTCTGCCAACTGCTAAGGCCAGGAAACTGCAAATTAAGGTAAGAATATAGAAAGGACAGGGGCGGGATAATGAGGGGATGGAGGAGCCTGTCAGGTGGAGTTTTCATTAGCTCAGAGGATGCCCAAATCCTCAGACTTGGCGCATTGCCTGGCTCGGGTCAGGATCCTGCAGACTCCACAGTGTTGCTCCTTTGTTCTTATTCTAATGTGTTTTGCAGCCCAGAACAGAAGCTACACTGTTACCAGGAACATTTCATGAACCTCAAGTCTTTTATCTGAAACTGAAGCCTAAATGACTTCCTTTATCTGCCTGGCTTGCCAGCCATCCCCTTCAAGTACCTGCATGAAAATGAGGAAGGCCTGTGCTGTGTTACACTTGCAAGTTTCAATGAACTTACACAGAACCAGACTCTCAAAGGGCAAGGGGCTGATTTTCATACCCAGCCTTTGGCCTTCAAGAAGACAGCTCACTCTGCAGAAAGCTGGCTGCACAGAGAGGCCTCAGCCATGCACTGACATGAACAGAGAGCTGAGACTAGCAGTAGAGTCTTCTTTACCCTCTGGCCTAGGGGCTGCTGGAAGGTGGGCAGCTTCAGTTTCAGTGGCTAAGATAAACGCTCCCAAACTAAGACTTCCACAAAATCAAGACCCCAGTTCCTCCATACAGGTCAAAAATCAGTGTTTTTTTTTTTTTTTTTTTTTTTAAATGATCTGAGCTTCCTTTCACTCATTAATCTTCCTTTGTGAGATGTATGTCTTCACTTGAAATAATAAGACATTAATT
Source organism: Mus musculus (assembly GCF_000001635.26). Taxonomy (NCBI): domain Eukaryota; kingdom Metazoa; phylum Chordata; class Mammalia; order Rodentia; family Muridae; genus Mus; species Mus musculus. The sequence continues at coordinate 68,140,325 of NC_000084.6, read as the reverse complement.
ATTCAAGCAGAGGTTTTTTTCTCTACTGCCTAAGACAGAAAAACAACAGCACCTTCCAAGAAAAACATGGCACCATCCGTGAGTGATTCGTACTGAGCGGAGGGAATTCCAGTCTAGTTGAGTCCACAGGGGCTGAGCTGAGCCCTACTTGGAAGTGTGCACTCTGTCTGGAACATTTTCTTCAACTTTGCCCTTACTTTGCTGCCTTCATGGTCTACCCAGTGAATGGTGTCCTCTGTCTCACAGCTTAGTCTATCAACCCCACTGGGTGAGAACAAGACCACTACCATCATTTTGAGCTAAATTTGAAGCAAGCTTTAATGAAAGGACTGGCCAGGATGATGGACTCTAGCCAGATCCATGCCAGGACTCCCGGAAAATGACCATGAGCTAAATTGGCCAGGTGCTTCCAAAGACAAACCCACAAGGCCACATACTTCCCGCCTTTGTCCAATCTCTGGCAAGCATACATCCTGACCTACTTCCTGCCTATATGTGATCAAGCACATCTGCTACATCTGGGTCAACTAAACTTGTTTAGGGATGAGAAAACATGTGACTTTTTATCTTATATGAAGAGCAGCCAGCAGCATTTCAGAAGTATCTGTCCTTGGGCATGGGGCTCACAGGTTAGAGGCATTTTTGGTCTCTGGATCTCTTGGGCACAGGAATCAAAACTTGGAACGTTACTGTGGCTCTCTCACACTTCCTGGTGCTTCACGCCAGTGTTTTCAAAGTGCCAGCCTGTGAAGCAACATCAGCCTCACCAGTGCAAATGTGTAAGAAATGAAACACCAGAGGACTACCCCCACACACATACACCTTCCTGAATCTCAACATGGAGTGCTTTAATGGACAAGACACTGGAAAGCCAAGATACCTTAAGTTTACATGTGCACTTACCAACACAGGGACATGCATACATACATAGTTACTAATAAAAAAAAATCTTAGAATACAATAACTCAGCAGGACTGTTGTCCAATCAGCGCAAACAAGTCAGAAATTCCTGGGATGCACTGGGGCACGCTGAAAAGCACCTTGTATAAATTATGACATCACTACCAGCATCTCTGTGGCTTTTCAAGGGAAAAAAAATAGTCTCCAAGTTTGGTAATTCCCTCATACACAACACATTATCAGCAAATAAGCTTCCGTTAGCCATATCAGCCCCATCATAGAAATTGGTTTGAATCATTAACAGTGGCTGGCAGAGAGAGAGAGAGAGAGAGAGAGAGAGAGAGAGAGAGAGAGGGCATTAAACAGTCTTGTCACATTATCTGAAGAATCATCTCAAAGGGACTCTGCTTGTCCAAGACACTGGGGACTGGGGGTGGGCGGTGAGGAACAGAAGTTGAGGGCAGGGTGAGCGTGGAGAGGTGAGGGAGACAGAGGCTGCTTTCTCACCTGTGCACCTGATACACAGGCTGAGAGAACCTGCAGGAAGAAAGGGGAGATGCTGTTACTGGGAGTCAAGGGTTTCACTCCCAGTGTGCCTCCCTCCCTCCCCCAGGCCTCTATTTTCCAAACACATTCTTTAAAAGCAAAACAAAACAAAACAAAACAAAAAAAAAAAAACAGCTCAACTCCTCAGAGAACAACTGTGAGAAAATGGTGGTTTTAATGAGAGGGCCAACTCAGACATCAGCTATGTCTATGGCAGGTATGGAAGGTGAGATATCATATAGGGGATGTCACATAGCGCATGGCAGTGTCCGGGACCTGTGCTATGCAGTACGATTTGAGTCACGCACCATGAGAACTCCATACAGGTGACTCATCTGGCTGCAGGACAACACATGTCATGCCAAACTGACGTTTTGTTTGTTTGTTTGTTTGCTTGCTTGTTTTATTCTTTATTACAAATAGATTTCTTTTTTTTCATACAATATATTCTGATCAAGGTTTGTCCTTCCTCGTCTCCTCCTAGAGCCCCCCTACCCATTCCCAACCCTGTGCCATCTTTCTCTCTCTCTTTAAAAAAGGGACAAACACCAGAATAGAACAAAACAGAGGAAAAAGAAAAAACGAGAAACAAAGAATGAGCACAAGAAGCACACACACATGCAGAGTCGCACGTGAACACGCACACACGTGCGTGCGTACAGACAAAACTCGTAAGAATACAAACTCAGAAACTATTATAAGCAAAAGCCCAGTAAGAAGGGAAAAGTATCTCCCAGAATGTCACTGTGTTCATTGTGAGTTGGCTGCATGTTGACAAGCACGAGGCGGGCCCTTAAGTGTGATGTGGGTATACCCAGCGAGAGCTGGTTTCTCTAACCTTCCTTAGATATAAAATTGTAAAGTGCTCTAAGCTTCCCCGCCCCCATGAAACACAACTATAAGAAGCTATTAAAAATAGGGGCTGAGGAAATACACGGAGAATGCTTCTTTTCCAATGACTCTCTCTCTGTGTGTGTGTGTGTGTGTGTGTGTGTGTGTGTGTGTGTGTGTGTGTGTGTGTGTGTGTGTATAGGAAGCCAAGACACTGCAAACATCTGGCAGCCACATTTCTGGAAGTCTGGGAAGGCCTGAGGATTGCTCCCCTTTGGGCCTGAGGGCTCTCACAGAATTCCATTTCACATGCAGCATACTCCTCGGAGGGGAAGTCTCCTGCACAGGGTGCCTTCTGATTAGGCTTCCAGGACACCAGACTGGAGAAAGAGAAGCCCAACTCCACAACCTGAATTCCTTTCCAAATAGTTCTACGAATTAAACAAGAATAATTATGGTAACTATACTGAGTTTTGTCCCTTCAGCCATTTGAAGTGTGACACTCAATAGCATTAGTCACATTTACGCTGCTGGGCCGTCCCTACCACTAGATGTTTTCAAATCTATCACTCAAAATAAAATGCAAGAAATAAGTCCTAGGATGCCAGATCTTAGCAACTTGGGGCAATTCTTGTCTGTGCACTTGCCTATTTGGGGATATTTCACACGAGCGGCCACTAGCTTGCTTCATGGAGCCTACTCCCCATGGTCTGTGCGTGCTGTAGCATGACTGGAGAGCCATCCTTGCTAGGGATGAGCACTGCACGGCTGCATGGATGGGCTACTTAGCCACGTGTCTGTGGGGGATGTACATTAAGGCCGACATTTTTAAACACTTCTTCGCATATGAATTGCAAGTCCTTGGAGCAGATTCCAAAGGGCTAGGAGGATTCTGTGCTTATCGCTTTGAGGAAACAAACTACATGGTACCTGTTCCTACCAGCAGTGGACATCTGCTCCGGATTCTCTATGGACTAGCTGGAGATCATTCTCAGACTTCTAGAGAACATTTTCAATGACTCACTTTGTTATTAGACAGCTTCATGGCTCTATTTAATGTGTTCTGGTTACATCTCCTCCCCCATCTCCCTTCCATCCCTGTAGATTCACATTTCCCACACCCCCTCACCAAGTCCCATCAGTCCCCTTCCAGAATTTATGACTCTTGGTTTTGTGACCCATTTAATTTAACCAGGGCCACCTACTGGAGCCTGAACAGGTCACCAGTGGGCACACAACCAAAAGCAACACCTGTCCCTGCTTTTAATAGCAAACACCTCAGTGGGGAGGGAAAGGGTCCTTTGAGTCTCTCCTCCACCCATGGCTGACTTGAGTTGATGGTCCATTCTTGGCAGGTATTTGCAGTTGCTGTGGATCTGTGATTGGAATGGCTCCATCTCACCCAGAAGGTAATATTTCACAAAGCTTACATTCCTTCTGCCCCCTCTTCTGCTTAGAGGGCATGTTAGAAAGGACTCCTTTCAGGCTGAGCGTTCACTCTCAGTCCTGCCGCAGCCCGACTCTCTGCTTCACCACCACGCTCTGGGGAGAGAGACTTCTGGTTTCCTTTATAGTTCCTCTAGGGAAGATGGTGCTCCCAGGTGTGAAGGGATATTTACTGTGCTTTTGATTTGTGTTTCCCAAATGACTAAGGATGCTAAGGATCCTTTCATATGTTTACCACCCATTTGCTTGTTCTCTTTGGAGGAAGGACAGCTCAACGTCATTGATTACTATGGAATTGGATTTTCTTTTTAATATAGAACTTTAGTAGATTTTTTAAAAAGTTATTTAAACCTCTTTTTCATACAATATATTTTGGTCAACATTTCCCCCTCTAACTCCTCCCACATCTTCACCATGTCCCAACCCACCCACCTTCATGTTCCCTCTCTCGTCTCTCATCTTTCTCAAGATGACTCTTATCAAGAATATAATTTGAAACATCTTTCCTCAATCTTTGGAGTATCTTTTCATTTTTTTCAAGAATGTCTTTGCATGCACGGAAGTTTTTAATTTTGACATCATTCAATTATTTTTATTTTGCTGCACATATGTTAGCATCAAATTAAGAATCCTCTGCTGTATAGAATGTCATAAAAAGCCACCCTATGGGTAACTCTGATATTTAAGTCATTTGCTCTATTTTGAGTTAAATTCTATATGTAGTATGACACCAAGGTCCAATTTTATTCTTCTGATATGGAAATCCATTTGTGTTCCTATTTGTTGAAAAGACTACTTACTTCCCATTGGAGGGGCCTTGGTATCTCTCTCGAAAGTTAAATGATCGAAAACACATAGGTATACATTGTAAACTGACAGCCCAGCACCTCTGTCTATGTGTCTAACCTTATGCTCAGATCACAGTGTCAATTCTGAAATTGAGATGTATGACTGTTTCAGCTTGAATCTTTTTCGAAAAATATTATATATTGGGTTTTGTTTTTATTCCATATGGAATTGGAATATTCCTGTACCACCATTTGCCACTCTAGAGGAAATGGGACCGGGGAGACTGGAGCCTAAAGATGAGGTGGGCTAAAGTTTCATGAAACAGCCAACACTATTCAGAGCATCAGACAATTTATACTCTGAGGGTCGAGGGGGGGTCATGTGAATAAAGTGTACAATCACAAGGGCAAGGCACATGTGGCAAGGAACATATTTTTCCATCAAGGCATACAAACAAACAACAATATCCAGTTGCAATTAATAGTCTGAGGTGAACTCACTCCTATCTGCTACTCTTGGGAGAAGCATGAAAGTATAATCCAAGAATAATTTTGAGTTTTTGAAGAAAACAAGTTTACAAGACTCTTGTCTTGGTTTCTTGGAGTTTTACATCTCCTCACACAACTCCATTCTTGGACCCTGTTCTGACACCTGATCCCAAAGTAATCCTCTTAGAATTTGAGGAGGTCTGAGTTCAATCTATTGGTGACTACAGGTAACACTATCTTCTTAGCAATAATACTAAGACCTGAAGTGTTTCCATTTAATTCTTTTTGGGATGTTTTGTAGTTTTCAATGAATGATCTTTCTTCCTTGGTTAAATTTAATCAGGTATTTTAGTCTTTCAAATGCCTTTTTAGTTTTTTTTATGTATATGGGTATTTTGTTTACATATATGCCTGTGGAAAATTTTCGTGCCTTGTGCCCGTGGAAGCCAGAAGAGGGCATTCACTAGAACATGAGTTATAGATGGCTGTGAGCTGCTATGTGGGTGCTGGGATTTGAACCTGGGACTTCAGGAAGAGCAGCTTAACTGCTGAGCCACCTCTCCAACACTTCAAAGGGAAACACTTTCCTAATTTCTGTCTCAGACTGTTCCTTGCACACGAAGAGAGAAAAGCCCCACTTTCACACTATGATCTCATTCCAAGAAACTACTAGACTTCTCATTAGCTCTGTCTCATGGATTCTTTGGTATGTTTTATGCATAAGATCATTTCATCTGTACACAGACTAACTTGTTCTCTTCACAAGAATACCCTTTTCCCCTTTTTCTTTTCTTCTTACCCCAGCTAGAACATCCAGGACAGCACAAACTATCAATGGTAGGAGTGTGCACCTCGTCTCTTCTGATCTCTCACACCTGGATATGGTGTTAGGTGTAGAGTTTTCATAAATCTTCTGGTTTATGTTGAATGTTTGGGTTTCCTCCAAAATTATAGGTTAAAAAATGAGTCCTTTAGGCAAATGAACTAGGGGATCAGGCCTTAGAGTGAGGATTAGGTCACAGATGGGATCCATGTTTTATTTTTTTTTTAAGTGAGACTTTCTAGAGCTATTTCTACCACGTAAGAACTCATCGATGCCATTTCCACCATGTTAAGGAAACAAGAAGGCACTGTCTGTGACTCAACAACGAGTCCTCATGAAAAGCCAACCCAGAAGAAACCTGAGTAAAGTCGTCTCAGCCTTCAGAGCTATGAGAAATACATGACTATCATTTGCAAAGCTTCCAATAATACTACTTTACTATAGCAGCCTGAATGGACTAAGATAATTCTCTTTATTATACTGAGAAAGTTCCATTCTATTTTTGGCATTTGGATGCTTCTAGCATGAAAAGATTCTGGGTTTCAACACAAGTGTTTTATGTGTCTATTAGCACAACTGGAGTGAGGGATCCCCCTGCATTCTATTCCTGTCACATATTATCCAGTTTGACTTTATATTAAGTCACAATCCTTCAAAAAGTGTCTTTTAAAAGATAATTGCAAAACATTACCATTCAAACAGTCTCTAGTCAATCTCTAGGTGCCACTTGAAAGACTGACTGATTATTGCATTCAGCAGGTGTTTATTATATGCTCATAAATACTAATCAGAAAATTAAAAGCATGTTAATAAACCAAATGATCGGCAATCTCTACCCTTCTGTAACAACATTCAGGGGGCGGGGGAGAGAAAATAAGCAAGACACTGGAATGCAGAAGAGATTCATGGCTGGTGAAAATAACAGGGAAAGAAAGCAAGAAAGTGAGCAGGGGACATGGGGACCTCGTTTTGGAAGAGAGGTACTTCGGCCTTGCACTATGACTTACACATAAGTCATGAGACATACATAACATGTTGCACTGCAGCAGAGATAAGAAAGGCTTTTATTAAAGATTAAGCAATTGCTGAAACTACCTTTGCTACAACAAACCTCTGCCAAGCCACAGCCCAATCAGGAAATCCTATTTCCTTTTGGCTCTTGGTCCTGCACCAACAAAGATGGCCCTAATGCTAAATACAGTGTGGATTTAGTGCTGGGAACCAATGAAGGCATAAATCGGAGAAAATATGGCCTCTCGGATCACATGTAAGCTCCCTCAAGCAATAGGTAGAATCCCAAGATCAACTATGTCAAAGAACCTGCCCTTTTGAATTTTCATTCATTTTGAGAGCAAGAGGCTATTCAGGACTGTATATCTGTCTGTCCACATCTCCTATAGACCCCAGCCTCTTTAACTATAGGTTGAATAAATGAATGTAAAAGTCACAGAGAATCTGTCAACAATCGAAAGTCTCTGAATATACAATGTTCCTTGTGAATGTACAATGACCAAAGCTTACATAAATACTGAGTGTGTAATGAACCTGTGTGTTTGTGGCAGCACTTGCCCGAGTTTTGTCTCAAGACTTCTCTTCAGCCTTGGTTCTGAACACACACAGTATGAGCCCTCTAATGAGCATGCCCCAGGCCACACAATGCCAACCAATGCTGCTGAAAGCATCACAGTCCAAGGCCACTGTGTGCCATAAATTTCAGTGATTTTACTGTAACCACAAAGTTGTCTGCTCTTATAGATTAGAGAAATCAAAGCCTTTTAATATTTCCTTACTGTCATTCCCCGGCATGAGGCAAGTGAGTAAGGTCTTTGGATTGGATTATGATAAAAATGTTTCATTTTTAAAATTGCTGTTTGAGCTACTGGCCGGAGCTTTATAGAAAAAGTTGTTAAATAAGTTTTGGCTTGGGATTGAAAAACAAATTTAATTAGCCCTAAATATAATTCTTCTATTTTTCTCTACTATGTATTTATGTAAAGTTGATAGTGTTGATGATAAAATAAAAATATCCATCTCCTTGAAAAACACAGAGGCTCTACGTCCCAAGGCATTAAATACTCAGACAAGACTCCACTGTCTATGTAAAAGCATGTTCATCTCATCAGTATGCAAACTTGTTTTCATTTCTAATAAATGTAAGAATGATATATGCCAGGGTTGTTTACAAATTTAGTTATGGTATACTGTCAATACGTATTTGATTTGTATACATATTGTACATGCCTATGGCTAAAGTAAACATTTCTTGGGTGAAAAGGGATCATGAGGACAAAAGTTTAAGAAGCATAAGAAGTGTTGCTGCAGAGTACTGCCATGTGACTACAAGACATGACAAGGGCAGAGGTGGCCCAGGTGGCGAAGACCTTGCCATGCAAGCATGGGGACTCAAGTGGATCCTCATGTGAAAAATCAAAATGCCAGACATAAACCCTATTCCTGAAACTTAACGCTTGGGACCCAAAGAAAGGAGCCAAGCCAGTGAGCTTCCGATTCAGCAGGAGACTCTGTTTCATCAATAAGATAGAAAGTGATTGGGGGAGACACCTGACTTCAACCTCTGACCTCCATGGGCATGTACACTAACATGCACACACACACACACACACACACACACACACACACACACACACACACACACGTTATAAAAGGTTAGTCCAATAGACTAAAAGAATTTGAACACATCCACCTGACCCATCACGATGAGTAGGAGGCATAACAAGAGCCTGGAAGGAGGGTATGCCACTTGCTAACTGGGCCTCAACATGTAAGCAAACACTGACTATATATAGCTCAACCAAGTAACATGAATCAAAAGAAACTGTATGCAAGTTTTTTTAAAAAATATTCAGCTATCCTATACATTTTTTTTAAAAGATCAATTTAAAAATTTGAAGAAGCAATATATTGATTAACAGAGAGCGCTCTAGAAACCATGGTTTGACTTGGCATCTAAGAGGCTGCCATCCTGGACTCGAGCAGGATTTCTCTTAGCTCCGTTCACTTCATTTGCCTTCCTCCCGCCCCAGAAGACAGGAAGCACTGTTTGAGCAACAGGAAACCTGAACTTCCTTCTCTTGTGCCCCAGCCAACCAATTAGCATGCTACCATGAGGGGCAGATGCACATGAATATGGAACGCAGGCCCTCGTTTTTCTGTTCAGTCTGTCAAGCTATGAATCCACTAATCCTGTTTTATCCCAAACCTTAAGGGTTCAATGGGGGGTGGGGGTGGGGGTTGAAGGGAGAGAGGACTTCAAAAGCTCCATCTACATGGGTGTGAAGTTCAAAACACATCGGCCCTGTCAGCTAGCAAAGGGTATTCCTGAAAGCAATGGCATTCTATACCCGGGAACACTTCCTGGTAGAAGATGCTAGAGTCAGTGAACTCTCAACTCACCCCATGTTATAGACAATGCTGAAGCTATGTCACTTGTTTAAATTAAAAGGGGGAAAGGCTTTGACAAAGGTGCTGACATAAACCTAGAAGACAAGAGGTACGACCAAGTATTCAAGAAGAAAAACTGGTGAAATGAATTATTGTTTTACGTGAGCCTCGGATAGCTGATGGGGAACAAAATTCATGTGATGTATGATTTTATTGATTGCACTAGAACAATTCCTATAGGAAATTACTGCTCTCTGTTCATCAACACGGTTTAAGAAACTGTAAACACACCTGTAGGACCAGTGTGCCCAAATAACTCTCCTGGGCTATTAGCCACACTTTCCTTTCACAAATAACAATAGACAATGTGGCCAAACAGATAGAAGGAGGACTTCCAGCAATATGGGGCGGGGGGGCGGGGGTGGGGGCGGGGGTGGGGACAGTTGCATTTTGCAGAGACCGCTCTTTCAAACTGAGAGACTTCCAAAGCCGGTCCTTTTTGTTAACCAGTAATTAGCTCATTCATATTCTACAAAGAAAGCCTCTAAATTGGGAGGAATACTCATATTTAACATTAGGTAGGAGAAATGGGGCTGAGAGCAAGAAAAGAAGCCGAGTTCCCCCAGTTTCTCCAGCTAGTTAAAGCTTCCCTTGATTTAATGCTACAGGGTGGGGTCCGATTTTCTACACGTAAGAATCCGTGCTCTCACCGAAGGCTGCTGACAAGCACTCCCCATAAATGCAGAAATGATGCCAGAGAACAAGTAAAGCAACACATTTGAAGACAGAAATCTTGGGTCTTTTTCTCTTATTCTGCAGTGCAGATTTCTTAGCTGGACTACGTCCCACAAAGATGGAGGGTGGCTGTCAGTGTAGTCCCAAACGCACTCTGTGTTCATGCCAGGACCCATCGCTCCTGAGCACAAAAGTGCCCATCGGAGTGTTTTTGCAATGGCTAAAACATGACTTCTACTTAATTACTCAGAATTAACCATAAATGCCAGACTTGTGTGAGCAGGATGGACACTGTATGGAAGGAATTATACCCACTGAAAGGCATGATGCATTCTTCGCCGTCTCCAAAAAAAGTGACAAGTTAGGAGATGAGAAAATGTGTTAACAACTGTTCCTAAGCTTGCTGTTTGGGCATAAAAAGAACAGAATGGAGTTAGAATGCTAACACGCAAGGGAATGGGTCCTGTTCCTGGAATTAGTCAGACTTCCATGTGACATTCATGGGCTGTCCCCTTCCTTCCAAACATTGGGTACAGGGAGATGCGAACAACGGGGAAGTGGGTCTCAAAACCAGCATGCTCTTTGCAAAGGGTGAAAGAGGACAAGGCGGGACTAGAAAGGATGGGAGAATCTGCATCAATTAAGAGCAACCCAAGAAGGCCATGAGTGACGTGGACATAGCCCCGAGCAAGTACCCCATGTATCATGCCTGTCCGGGAGAACCTGCCTGTGGGGAATCGCAGATTCTTTCATGGAGACTCTTGGACATGGATTTCTAGTGTAGACACAGAGAGACAACAAACCAACCCTCCAACTCCTTTTAAGGTCAGCCACAGTTGCTGTTACAGGTGTCTGTCCATGAAATGCCCAGGGAACATTAGGATCTTCACGGTGCCCTGCTCCATCCCTGACAGCCATCACTGCTAAACCTTCCCTGGATTTCAGGACCATCTGCTCTAAGGGCACGCTCCCACCTCAGGAAGCTTTTTAGAAAGAGAAAAGAATTTTGTGTCCGGTAAGTTAAACAGATACACGAGCGAATTACATAGCTCCCAATTAAAATACATATATTATAAAGATCAGCTCCAAGATCTAAACATCTGGACACAAAACATCTCAGTGTCCAGGCTAAAATTTGCTTTATTAAAATCTCATTAGTCATCTTCACAACAAAACTAACCCCCTGTAGGGTCGCCTGCATTGGAGTCACAGCACTAGGCATCAGGATTGATGCTCAAATCCTGGAGCTCCAGAGTCCATCGGTCATCTAGTCTTGAACTTTCTAGAAGCTCTGATTTGGGGAACTTACTGAGACTGGCCTCACACCTAGCTCAACGATGTTATCTTCCACATCCAGAAGGACCAGAGTTGACAAGACTGCCTACTGCCTCTGGGCATGGAGAAGTTCTGCATTGGTAAGAGTTCCAATAGTGTTGTACATAGTGAGGTATATGATGTCAGCAAGCACTCCCAACTCTTTCTCCAGTTTCCACATAACAAAGCTCAAACTGCCTCTTCAGAACCACATGTCCTTCCCCACAGGAGTAAACCCTCCCCTTCAGATGAGTTATTGTTGCCATCCTTTGATCCTTCCTTGTTTTTCTTGACTTCTGTTCCTTCTGGTGTCTCCCCCACAGTTCTACAATTCTTAAAACTCCTTATGATCCTCCAGGCTGCCTTGCTACAGTCTCCGGAACTACCCAAAGGCAGCTTGGATGCTTCTGGCTTTTCCATCTTCTAGAGACTCTTTATATTCTCTGGGTTCTGGCTCCTCCCTCCATCTTCTAACTCAGCAATAATGACTCATGTCCTTTTCATATTACATCGCCATGACTTTCTTTCTGCTGTCATATACCCCCTCCGGATCACACACAGGAAAGGCTCTCCACTTTGGGGAATGTGTTTATTTTGGGCCTGTCTTAGTAGACTAGGGTGACCTTCGTCAAGGTCTTTAGCCTTCATTGTATCTGTAGATGCCATTTTGCTAAGTAAAGGTTACATTTTATATAGGTTTTGAGGGTTAAGATGTGGACATCTTTTAGGGTATAGTAAGAAACTCATGCAACTGAATACAACAATAAAAACAATGGAGTAATGTAGAATACATGTAGGGTGGTTCTCATGGATGGATATCTAGTTTTCACATAGATTCATGTTCTAACCTGGCCCTAGTCACCTGAATGGTGAAGAAGGAAGCCCGGAATATTTCTATAATTAATATGCGACTATAGGAGACTTACTCTCAAGCTAGAGATCCACCAAGGGAGATGACAGTTCTTGCCTTTAGGCCTTACATGCACATGCGGTCTCTGACTCTTTGTCTCTGACTCTGTGTCTCTGTCCCCCTTCTCCTCCCCCCTGGCCTGTGTGTACTAAGGTTCCTTCTCCTTCTTTGAATAAAGTAGGTAAGCCTCACACTTACTAACAGACAGCATTGTTAAAGTAACGTGCAGCATTGGTTTGTTTTTTTTTTTCCCTAGCTGCTAAATTCTTTTCACACGAATAGCATTTTGAAGACCTCATTGCTTAAAGTCAGCACAACTATGTGGCTTTGTCCCACTGTTCCTTTCCCAAACCCCTTCCTTACACTCTGCAAACCTCTGCCTTTCGTGTTTTGGGATGCAGTCACCTCAGTTCAGCGGGGACAGAGACATGACTACACTCTTCAACAACAATAAAAATTAATAGAGAGAAAATTCTCACCATCTAGGAAAAGCAAGAGAATAGCTTACCAAGATAAACACTCTAGGAGGGCAATGCATTCATCTGTTCGCTCTAACACTAAGTATCAGTCATCGCCAAGACAGTGTGGACAACAGAAGGCCCTCCAGGGATCAGAATGTTGCCCCCAGTAGCCTTTCAACCATGGAGGGCAAAGAGAATAAGGAGTGAAATAAGTAACAATGAGGGAGGGAAGTAACAATAAGGGGTGAAATAAGTAACAATAAGGAGCGAAATAAGTAACAATGAGGGAGGGAAATAACAATAAGGGGTGAAATAAGTAACAATAAGGAGTGAAATAAGTAACAATGAGGGAGGGAAGTAACAATAAGGGGTGAAATAAGTAACAATAAGGGGTGAAATAAGTAACAATAAGGAGTGAAATAAGTAACAATAAGGAGTGAAATAAGTATCAATAAGGAATGAAATAAGTAACAATAAGTGAAATAAGTAACAATAGGAGTGGAAATCAGTAAATAAGGAAAGGAATAAGTTAAGATCATTGCAAAAGGTAGCTCTCCAGGCTGAGTCCAAAGGCAACTCTCACAGCAAAAAATATCAGTGATGGATACTCTAAGGGACAGGCTAGAGCCAGGCCATTTATAAACACTAACATGAAGCTGTAAAAACTTTGAGAAATTTCATTTAATTTTTAAAGTATGAAAAATTAAAAGTATGTCTAAAAAAAATAATCGCCATAACTGCTAACCCACTACATTTTACTGTGATTTATATTTGGCTTAAGACAATGGTCTAATAATGTAGATCTGGACTCTATACAGCTTTGATTTTCTATTCCTCTGGACTACTCATTTGAGTCTAGCATATTAGACCACTTTGCCATCCTGCTATGCTGAGAATTCTCTTAGTCAACTTCCATCATTGTGGCAAAACACTCAAGAAAATCCACTTAAAGGAGTAATGATTCATTGCTACTTGTGATTCCAGTTCATATGCAACTCATCTAGGTCTATAGCAAGGCAAAAAATATTATGGCAAAGGAAATTTGCTTACCTAATAGTGGCCAAAAGGGAAGGAGACACAGACAGACAGACAGACAGACACAGGAAAGAGAAAGAGACGAGGCAGGCCCTTTAAAGGTGTCTCTATCATGGCCTACTCCTTCCAACCAGACCTCACCCCTAATAGCTCACACAGTTTGAGTTCATCACTAAGCCCACTAATGAGCTAACCATCTTGAAGTAATGCCACAAGCTTGGGACCAAGCCTTCAACATCAACACACCAGCCTTTCGAAGGACACTTCACATTCAAACAATTTCTAAAAGTTAAAATTATCCTGGCGAGAGGGCTCAATAGTTGAAAGCACTTGATGCTCTTGCAGAGGTCCTGGTAGCTTAACAACCATCCATAACTCCAGGTCCAAGGGCTATGACACTCTATTCTAGCTTCACTGGGCACTAGGGACATACATGGTGCAGAGGCATACATGCAGGCAAGGCATTTGTAAACATAAAATATGTAAACCTAAAATTTTAAGTAAGCATACATATAATTGATTGGTTGTATGTATAGTCACATACTGTGTAATCGTAAATAAGTCAACAATAGAATGAATCTCATGGTCAATGAGACATTTTACAAAACCTAAGTTCACAAAGGCTATATCATCTGTTTGCATAAGTTCGTCCTGTGACAGTCACACAACAGCAAAGTTGTTCAGCAGCATGTTTCTTAAAATGTATTCCCCTCACAGAGAAACACATAATGGCATGTTTGTGCCCATACATGCCTGCACATAACAAATGTTATATCCAAATCAATATGCCTTGAAGTATACCATTGTAATAGCTTTGTCATGGAAAAATTAGGGTCCAAAATGCATAAAACCCATAGTTGCAGGAAAGAATTAAATACTTATCATCTATCTTAGTACCACTAATAACTGTTCAATTATGCTTTAGACCCACAAAGATGGCATTAGGTGTGGGACTGACCATAGGTCAGGGGAGATGGCCAAGCTCTTAGCTTCTCTAGAAGCTCCACGGTGGCAGGATGTTCCTGTCAGGTCAGGGTGGATGATGTCCAAAGACAAAACAAAACATCTGAAGTCATTCCTGGTATTCATTATAGGAGTGCTGTCTCCTATTCTCTAGCATACTGTATACAAAGCTAGGCCCTGTTTCACCTCTCCCATGCTGGCCACACACACCTGTGGCAGGTGAGTTCCAGCCTGGGTCAGTCATGCAGCCTCCCTTCCTGAAGACAGTCCTCCTCCAAGGTAGATAAGTACTACCAGGCCTGTATGGCCAGATAATTCTCCAAGTATATATTTTATGCTATTGATTTCTACACCATGAGCACAGGGGAGGGAGGGAGCTGGTCCCTCAACAGGAAAGAGCATATTCAGATAAAGAGGTGTGTATAGGGAAGCCAGGAAGGGAAGTCGGGTGCACAAAGGAACTTCCAGCTGAGAAACTCAAAGGCCTGCTTATTTGTCATTTTGTGTTGGTAAAACCATCCTTTTGATTTGGCATGCTGGATTTGCTTTTACAGGCTTAGGATCTCTTTTTAGCAGCAACTCCACCTCAAATGATGGATACGAACTCCCACTAATTTATTTTAATTAACTGACCGACTTCTAGCCTCACCGCTACCTCCCTCATGTGCACTGGGCTCTTTTGCATCCTCTCTTGCCATCAGCTTAGAGTTCCCATGAAGCCCCAGAGGCAGTACACTTCAGAAGGCTCCATTGGAGACCTTAGCAAGGAAACAAAAGCCAGCGGAAGACTCTGGGATAAAGAGCAGCATCCCGTTCTCTGTCCCTGTACTCCTCACCAGAGTCAGAATGAACATCTGCAGGGTGGCTGCTGCGCCCACTAGTCCCTGCTGCCTGTTAGCATATTTTAATGCTGTGATCACAGTTTTCTATTTCTATCGAGGTGCTACAAGGTGCCAGACTCTGGATTCACACATTGCGTCATTACCGTCCCCAGTGAGCAGACTACACAGCAATACTGGAGAGAGGGTTGAAAGGTAATGAGAAGGTTAATGGTGGGAAAGACAAATGGAGCACCTGCTATCCTGCAAAGAATAAATGTGCACCGCAGAAGGGGAGACTCTGGTTTTAGCAGGCTCTGGTAGATAGTGTGTGCCCTGACGATGAAGATTTCCCTTGAAAACTCTTAAAATAGCCACAGTATTTACAAAAAAAGAGCATCTTTCCTTGCTAACTGTTCCAACCGATATTTATCTTGTTAAACTTAACAGAAGCAAAGCCCCTGTCTCAGAATGCTTTTTGGAGTCACAAGAGAATGAATCTAGGATCCAAAACGCTTTCCTTGTCAGCAAACCTCAGCCCGGGGTGTTAATGAACCAAGGTCACCACAGAGATGAGAGTGGCTGGTTATTAATTTTAACTCATTCTTGTGAGACGGAAAGAAGAAAAAAAGCATAAACCCAGTGTAATCCTTCAAGGGAAACATGAAGGATTCCTCCTTTGAACTTTACATTCAGAGCTTAATCATAACACCAAGACAATCCAAGCATATCTGCTGGTTTTCTTAATGCAAATATATACTCACCCACCCATAAACAGAAGCAAATAAGTCGGCCAACACGACTTCTCAAACGGTGAAAGCTAGAGCCCACATCTAGCAGCTCATTATTTTTTCCACATGTGATAAACATTTACATGTCCCCACTCCCAAACTTAAACTCCTCAACACTCCCCTCTGACCACAGTGCAGAATCTGGAAACTATCCACATCTGCACTCTTTGATGCCCACAGGCCAGTGACATTCGGGAACAGGCATTTCACAGGCTTGTCCCAGGTACAGTCTCCCACCAGCCCCTGGGTCTCCTTTGTGTCTGCTCTCTCTGGAAGCTCTCAGCCCCCGTGCGCATGACCACAGGACCAAACGGAACCCACTGCTGCTGATTTCTGTAACTATGGAGGAGGGATATTATGGAGTCGCCCAGCATCTGCTTGGTTGAACAATTAAGTAAAATGAGTCAAGTACTTAGCACTTAAGTGTGGGCCCAGTCTGTGCAGCTGTTGAGAGATGCTCATACATGTGCAAAGATCTTTTGGAAGTCGTAATGCATAACCAAGACATTGCCCACCACACCTGGGTCTATCTATCCTACAGTGAGTGGTGTTTCCCTCGGAGACTGCCAGCTCATGGCAGTTTTAAACTAGTCCTCACTGCAGATCTGCGCTGCAGGGTGAGGACACCTCAGCAATTGTCTCCCTGAGGTTTGCACCAGAGGTTTCTGGCTGCGTATACAAGAAGTGGTTCTACTTTTCCATGCTAGATCCCATTCTCTCAGGTTCTCTGCCTCCAGTAGTGTCAGCCACCACCCAAGACATCCTTTGCTCTCAAATGGTCCCTTCTCATTCATTCATTCATCCATTCATTCACATACCAAGAGTTTCCAACTTGTTACCACCCACCACACTACCCTGGGCCCTGAAAGCGTATCTGTGACAGATGTCCTAGGACACAATGGGCCCCAGAGCAGGCCCCTCTGCATGTTGACTCATTCCACACTCATCTCCTCGTGTGGCTTTCGCTTTGATTCTTAACTGTTTTCATATCATCTCCACAAAGGGACTATCTTTAAGTCCTTTTGAAAAAAAAAAAGACACTTCTGAAAAGTGTGCTGGGGTCTTCCCACTCTAATAACCTTCCTTATAGTCTTGCCTTGCCTTTCATGGAGTTCATACCTAGAGGCCATCCAGCTTACCACAGATCCCTACCCTGCAGGAGGGGGTTTCTCCAGGGTCTTTCCTCCTCCTTCTTAAGGTATCTAATCTTGCCAATTAGTGTGAGGACTTCTACAGCATAAAAGAACTAGTTTAAGAAATGGGAAGCGCACTGTTTTGTCTGAGTATCTACACACATGAACACAAAACACATACTGAATTCTGTGTTGACATCCCCACACTTGAGGCCACGGTATTAGGAGTCTGAGCCTGTGGAGGTTGATGAAAGCACGTGGAAAGACCCGTCACTAATAGGAGTAAGATTTCTTGCAAAAGAAGTTACAGAGTTAGAGAGATGGTTTGTTCCATGGGTAAAGGTGCTGCCTGAGGTAGAAAAGAAAACCAGCTCCCTCAAGTTGTCCTCAGCGTACCATGTGCACCGTGTGCGCACAACATACAGGAAATGAACAGTGTAAGAAAACAGAACTACAGCTACATACAGTGACCCATGTGTGCCTATAACCCCATCATACACATGGGGACAGGAGGACCAGCTTGGGAACATGGCAAATCCCTCTTTAGAATTAAAAAAAAAATAAATAAGAAGAAAAGTAAAAGGTTGGGGTCAGAGTCCCGTGGTGCACTGCTGGCCTAGCATGTGGAAATCCTGGGTTCAATCTATTAAAAAAAAAATGAGGAAAGAAAAAATGATGAGGAAAAGCAAGTAGGGAGAAGGGAAAGGTGTGGGGGGGGGCAGGGAGAGGGAAGGAAATGGGAGGGGAAGGGGGAGTACAGAAGGGGGTGGGCGGAATCTTTCTGCCATGTAAGGACGCAACAAGGAGGTGAGACTGGGAAATATGTTGTCTTCAGGTGCCAAATCTGCCAGCTACTTTGATTTTGAACTTCTGGATCCTAGACCTGTGAGAAACCCATTTCTGTTGTCTAAAGCCTCAGAGTCCTGGATGGGGCAGTGGCTCAGTCAGAGAAGGGCTTGCCTGGCAAGCATGAGGGTCCAGGTTCAAGCCTAGAACCTAGAGTTTTCAACACCAGACATGGTGGATTTTGTAATCTGCATATTGAGAGCACAGAGAAGATGGGTCCCCCCTGGACTCAGTGACCAACCAGCCTGGCCTATTTGGAGAGATCCAGGACAATGAGAGATCCCATCTCAAAACACAAGGTGGAGGCTGGAGAGATGTCCCTGTGGCTCGGAGCACTTGCTGCTCTTGCAGAAGAACTGAGTTCCGTTCCCTGCACCCGCATCAGGTGGCTTATAATCTCCTGTGACGCATGTTCCAAAAGATCAGACACCCTTATCGGCCTTCTGCAAGAACATAGAACAACTCTCCCTCCCCCCGCCCCCCCTTCTCTCTCTCTCTCTCTCTCTCTCTCTCTCTCTCTCTCTCTCACACACACACACACACACACACACACACACACACACACACACACACACAGTGCCACAGTTGAATCAGTTTGTTAACATTGGCCCAGGCCTATTTATCGGGGTTACGATAGTGAAATATTTTGGCTCGGAGTTTCTGACACATGTACAGAGTGCTAGGATAGGGACTTCTCTCCTGTCTCTTCCCATACCTGATCCTGACCCCTCCTTTCCCCCTCCACCGCTCCCACCCAAGTCCCTCCCTCCTTCTGCCGCCTGTGATTATTTTGTTCCCTCTTCTAAGCGGGATTGAAACACCCTTACTTTTCTCTTCCTTCTGCTTTAACTTCTTAGGGTCAGTGAGGTGTACCATGGGTATTCTGTACTTTTTGGCAAATATCCACCTATCAATGGGTACATGCCATGTATGTTCTTTTAGGTCTGGGTTACCTCACTCAGGATATTTTCCAGCTCCATTCATTTGGCTGCAGTATTCATGAGGTCATCGTTTTTAATTGCTGAGTAGTACTCCATTGTGTAAATGTATCACATTTTCTGTATCCATTCCTCTGTTGAAGGACATCTGGGTTGTTTCCAGCTTCTGGCTATTATAAATAAGGCTGCTATAAACATAGTGGAATACGTGTCCTTGTGATATATTTGAATATCTTTTGGGTATATGCCCAGTAGTGATATATCCAGGTCTTCAGGTAAAACTATTTTTATTTTTCTGAGGAACTGCCAGATTGATCTCCAAAGTGGTTATACCAGCTTGCAATCCCAGAGTGGCATTTTAAAATACGGCTTCATGTGACTTTTCCCTCTCAGTGTAACAAACACTCGGTGTTTCAACCTCCTAAGCAAGCCTGCCAGGACAACCTCTCCACAGTGCGTTCTCTTTGGTTGAGTCCCCAAGGAACTCTTTAGTCAAATAACAGACAGGCCCCTGTCAATGGTTAGTGGGTAAATACTTTTCCAACAGCCTCAGCCTCTGCCCTTCAACAAAGACACAGCTGGACTGAACCTGCCCCTCCAAGACAAGCATATCCTGGCCAGATAGGATGGCAGCACACATCCCATTGCACTGTTCCCCGTCAACAGGAACTACCCAGGCCGCAAGACCGACGGAATAAAGGTTTCATTTGGCTTTTCTTTTCTCCCAATTTTAGAATGCAACAACGCATCTACATGAAAGACAAAGGGGTAACATGTAATTTTAATTTTTTTTAAAAACCTATTTTTAAGATGGTTCTTAAACATTTTAACCTCTCTTTTAAGCCCACCACCCACCAGAGGTCATGGAGAAGAAAGGATATGGGGGAAGTGGGCCTGTTTAGAAAGGTTCATTGGAGCAACTCTTGTATGTCTTGTCTGTGTTGTCTGGAAATTGGCAATTTGGTTCCTAGGTTAGTAGCATCAGCTCGATCCACTGGCAAACACTTTATGGATACACCAGCAGTCCAGTTGGGGAGAGTTGGCATAGCAAACATGAATCAGCAGCGTTGGCACTGCCTAGCAGAGACAGCCAGGCCTCAGCCTCGGCATGAGTCAGCAGGAGGGACCAGGAAGCACACCAGGAGAAGTTCTCAGCTGTGCCTCTCTCAGAGAAGTGAAGATCTACAAAGCCAAGACTCAAGACCCACAAGCGTTGCACAGCTAGCTCTATAAGCAAGCCAAGCTCTATCTCCGTCACTGTCCACCAAGTCCTATTTATACCCTCCAAACATCACATGTCCTCCATGGGTCTTGCCTCAGCACATGTCTTGCTCAGCACGTGCATCTGTCTCAGATGACATCACTCTGCCAATCATCCCAAGTCTGCAGAAATGGCAAAAAACAAAACAAAACAAAAACAAAAACAAACCTACCACCAGAAGTTTAGCAGACGACCCTTTCACCTGTGTCTGCGTTAGTGAAATGTTCCTTCATGAGTCTGCCTTAGTCTTTCACCTGTGTCCACTTCAGGAAAACACTCCTTCATGTGTTTGCCCCAGCAAAACACCATCTGACACAACTGACTTTCCAAAGAACCCTTAAGTTTCAGTAATATCCTCAGTAGAGTCATATATGACTCTGTTTATCTATGACTCATGGCATATCACTCATATCAGATGCCCTTTCTAGAACAGATGAGTGTCTGTATAAAAGCATACTCTTTCAATGGGTTGGGTGGGGCACCACTACATCCTATGGCCAAGGCACATATCTGAACCCAGCATGGGCAGATGTACACTACAGAAATAAGAGGCAGTGGGGGAAGCTACCAAGTGTGGCTCCCAGCACAGGCACCAACGCACTCAGTAGAAGCGCAGCCTCACACCCACACATCTGACCTCACTGCCACAGACATTAGCTACAGGTCATCTCATGGGTGAGAAGGTTTATGCGCTAAGTGTGAGAGAATGCAGACAGCAGGAGGGGGTGGGAAAAGAAGCCTTTCTGAGAGGCTCTTGAACATTCTGGACAATTCTGCTGAGATTTCTGACAAGGGCCATCTGGAAACCAGAGCAGTCTCGCTCACTCCTGAGACCTGCAAGCTCTGGAAAGTTACGGTATCTTTCTTTCCTCTCCAGTGATTGTCTACACTAAGACTCTTTTCAGCTGTCAACTTCCTTTTGCTTTCTGTGAGGGAGAAGGCAAAGAACATAATCTTTTCCCTCCGTGAGTAACTCTTGGCACATGACGGGAATGTACAGAAAGATAATGGTCATGGTCAAATTTAGGTTGTTGTCTTTACCCTCATTAAAAGCCTTATGCTGTGTCTCCATGAGACATGACTAAAATCTATCAGAGCTCTGATGGCTAACTTGGAGGTTCTGCCTCCAGGGTGGCTCTCAGCTCTGCGTTGAATCGGTAATCACATGATACCATTGACTATCAGCTTCTATAAAGACGGTCCCTTACAAATTTTACTGTATACCATTTTACAGAATTTTTCAAGCAAAATTATGACCAAACACCACCAAACCGTGAGATGCTCAAGCAGGCTGAGTCGAAGCCCACCTGGTTAGTGACACCTAACCTTTACCCTAAGGTTTGCCCCACACTGGTTTTACATAAACACACTGCAGGACAGATACACACCGCCAGCATCGTGCAAACGTCGTTCCTGGCATGGGAAACAGTGAATAAAAGAGCCACTGCAGTGCTTTCTGGGCAAGCGCAGCCAAGCGTGGGGTTTATTAAGATTTGACCTTATTTTCTATGGCACAAAAGTAAAGCTGCCTTTGGCGGAACCCTGCTCTGGAAGAGTCTCAGACATTCATAAGGCAAGGCTAACCAGGTGAGTCTCTAAACCCTTCCAAATTAAAAGCCTCAACAGTGGAGAGTGAACAATCTGCAGCACCAGTGCCCACCAGAGTGTACCGGGCTCTACATTCCTTTTGATCAAAGTTCTTCTCTGCTGTTGGGGCCTGGGTTTGAATGCTATGGGGGGGGGGGGGGGTGCATGGACATTCAGTGACACAGCACATTTTAAATTGATAACACTACCGTACTACAGCTGTCCTTTCACGGCGTCCCTACTGCTTAATAACTGTCTAGTCTGCACTAAGATTGATCAGTAACAGAGAGCCCCTCCTCCTAACACCCCTCCCTGTATAACCTCTCACCCAGTCCTCCTTGAGGAAGCAGGCTCTGCATTGATTTCCAGCTGATTGCAGGAGAGCTTGCCCTGACTTTCCAGTTACTTAAGCCAGCAGGCGTCTCACTGTGTGTCCTTAGAGACCAGTGCTTTACTCGGGCAGAGAATGTCTAGACGGTATTCATGACCCATCTGTCTGGCAAGGCCCAGCGGATGGCAGACTCTATTAGAACTGAAACCATTTTTCCTCCTCCTCCTCCTCCTCCTCCTCCTCCTCCCCTTCCTCCTCCTCCTCCCCCTCCTCCTCCTCCTCCTCCTCCCAGGCCTTGCTCCCTTTGCAAAGCAGGAATCTGACACTGGAAATTACTATCACTGTTGCAATTCTCAAAATAGCACATCAGACTTTTGTTAACATCCACGCTAGACTACTAAATATTTAAAGAAGTGGATAAATTTCATCTGAAGTAGGACAGCCCTGTACACACAGCAGAATCAAAATGTAAATCTAAGAGAGGCTGTTTTTATGGGAGTGAATTTGGTGTCACAGCAGGAGGACACCATGCCCATCAGATTAAGTTGTCCCTCCCCCATTTCTCCTTCACCTTTGTTTAAAAAGACAGAACTGCTTGGTTCTAGACCCTGTAAGTTTCTAATTGATCTGAAAACTGTCTTGGAGAAACAAAGGTTGCAAACAAAAGGGGGGTATGGAGTGGGCCTTACAGGCCAGTGTCTCCACACTTTGTGGCTCACCCCCCCAACACACACATCAAGTAACCAGGTAGAAGTTTGTTGCCAGTGGCAACCGACTGCAACTGGACCCAGCATAGTTCTGAATTCAGCCCAGAGACCCACATACCCTGGCCGGCCCCTTGCTTTAAATCCATTCCTGGTTTACTGTCACGCATGCCTGTAACTCTTTTTCCATAGATTCATTTTCCTTTTCTTAAATTGAAAGAGGGGACAGCGATCCCTGGCAAAGAACAGCCTCTGCTACTGGCCTTGACTGAGGTAATCCACAGTTAAGCATTCAGTACTCGGAATCTTTATAGCCCCCTTGGTAACCATACTTGGCTACAATGCAACAAACCAGACGACCCTGCCCCATGCTCTCCACACCGGGCTCCCCCGGGCACACCGGAGAATGTGGCACACCGGAGAATGTGGCACACCGGAGAATGTGGCACACCGGAGAATGTGGCACACCGGAGAATGTGGCACACCGGAGAATGTGGCACACCGGAGAATGTGGCACACCGGAGAATGAAAAGGAGCATAGCACTCGGGTCCAACACTGAAAGCACCTGCTTGGCCAGGTCGGCTTTAGGGGATAAGGAGGACTGAAAAAGATTTGGCCCAACAGACTATCTCATCTTCACAGCTTGGCTTCTAATATGGAAGAGGTCAAACAGGAAGGGAGCTGGGTCACATAACAATACATGGATGACCAGAATCCAGGACAGGTCAGTATACCAATGGTTCCTAACAGGCTGCGGCTGCTGGGTTAGTTCTTCATATTTTTTATTTGAAAATCCAGTATGAAGCCAAGATAGATTAAAAATTCATGTATTAATTAAGCCTTATTATATAAATAGTTGTTCTTGGAGCACTCGGTTCTTTGGCCCTCCAGGATAGTAGACTGTTTGATCTCTGCCCTATAAATCCTACAAATCCTTTAAGAACTAATTAGTAAATCCCTATCTTAGCTTTTTTGTTTTGGTGTGTGTGTGTGTGTGTGTGTGTGTGTGTGTGTGTGTGTGTGTTTTAACACCGTCAAGAGGGGAAAAAACACGCCAAAAATAAAAACACAGCTGAATTCAATCTCCCAGCCGCAGCATCGGGTTCTAGTTATGGGTCTGAAGCAATTATCTAATCTCTTAAAGCATTGTGTTCCTAGGAATGCCTTCTAGGGCTGTCTTAAGAGAGACGAAGGAGAGGACGTGAGCCAACAGCTGGCCCTCAGCAAATGGAGGGTTCCTTTCCACTTTACTCCACCCCCCGGGAAGCTGCGGACCTGCGAGCAGGTTGAATATTTGCCACGTGCCAGGCTTTACTCTAATTGATTGTTCTGCACTATTTCATTAGACCCTCAAAACTTCCTTCTCAGTGAGATATCAATACTATAATCCTTACTTCATAAAGGATAGAATCAAGGTACGAGAGACTCATCAGCTGTTTTAAAGCCATGGTCAATGATGACTCTATAATTGGAGCCTAAAGCTCTACGTTGAGGTACTGCCTGAGGCCCGAGTCATTGTTTACAGTGACTATTACACTGTGCCCATAGCAAAGGATTTTCTTTAAGAGATATACTGGCAGAAGAGAGGATCTGCTTGGTAGGACCATCAGGAAACTGAGGCTATGAACACTCATACACATCTATGCACACTCCACAAAGACACTCTTACCTCCATCCACTCATGCGCACACACAGACTCCCACAATCACATACCATAGGCACAGTTGCATACTTACTACATAGAGACTTATACATGCAGATACTACACACGCCATATATAGATAGACACACACACATTTCTTTCTTTATGACATTGAGAAACATTCCACATTTTTTTTCTGGGCATGAAATATTTTTGTGTATATAAGCGTTGACCTATTTTAAAAAGAAACAAAGATTTGTCCCTCCAGGTTGCCTGGTTGAGGAGTCTTCTCTCATCATAAAGCATAAATTCTACTATATTGTGAGTCCTAGAAAAAAAAATGCTGGCACCAGAGCAGGCCTATACTTTGGTTACTTTGGTATCTATAGTAACCAAATACACATCTAAGGATAGATAACTTGGCAAAGCCGGATCTTCTTATCACCTTTGCTTTGTCTTATTATGTAGTTCTCCAAGACAACATATATGGATATTTCCAACCCCCAGGTCCACTTGAATACCACACCATGCAAACACCAGCCTTTTCTGGCTCTGATTAGACTCAGTTTTAATAAAATAATTCATGTACTGACTCAGCAAATACTTACGGGACCATGCCCTCTCTATGGCATATACCACAGGATATGCTGGATGAAGCTAGGGCTCCAGCAGAAACCTCATAGGCCTGGTACTCTGAAGGCATAAAATAATACAATGGGGAGTAGGTGAGGGAAGATGCTCTCCAAGTCAGCCAACATGTACAGTCAGCACTCAGGGAGAAGCATCAGACATACAAAGTGATAAGCATAGCGCCTCCATTCTAAGAATGCAATATCCTTTGAAAATTGAACCTGTGAATGTATTAACAGGTGCTACCCCAACATGGCACCAAGTGCCTACTCCAAACAGGATAACATATTTCTGGTCATGGGGTAGGGTTGGAGAAGAGTGGCCCACTTAACTGGTCGACAATGCACTAAGTCAGACAACAGACACACAAGGGCTGGTCTGGGGTGATAAAGAAATGTGCAGTCGCGTACCAGACACACAGAGTCTGTGGGTCTTGTAAAGAGGCCTTATGAGTGGTTGCAAACATCAGCCTTGTCCTTGGCTGTAGATAAGGACAAGGGAATGGCCATAACCCTATGGCATGGTCTGGGAAAACCTAGGGCAACGGAGAGTGTGGGAGAGCCAAGATTGACAGCTGCAAACTCCAGAGCCTGTGATCCCAGAGAACAGAGAGCTTTAGGAAGAAGCTGAACAAGGCTATCAACTGTGGGGATAAGACAAGGAAGGAAGGAAGGAAGGAAGGAAGGAAGGAAGGAAGGAAGGAAGGAAGGAAGGAAGGAAGAGAATTGTCTACTGGGTTTGGCAACAAGCAGGTGATTCCAGCAGAAGCAGCTATGGGAGAGCTGTGGTCCCAAGGCAAGTGATCCAGAAAGTGAGTGGCAGCCGGGAGACTGGAGATGAGCAAGCTGCAGCAGGGTCTGGATAGGAGAGAAACTGCAGAGACACACAGTGGTCCAGGAACCCTGTGCAGGGCAGAGGCCTGGGCCTCTGGGGAGAATCTAGACAGGTGAGTACAGGGTCTGCCAGGTAGGCCCAGCAGATGGCAGTGAGCTCAGAACCAGCAGGCCCTAACGAAACACAAATACCATAAACGTGAAGTTGCACGACAGGTGGTGGGAGACAGGATGAAGATGCTAAGATCTGAGAGTCGGCTCCTAAGGTGGAGTAGGAAAGGTGACTGTAAAAGCTGAATGCGTGCAGCCAGCTGTTTTAACTGTTTACCCGATAATAATGAAAATATCATCGGTTATAACCGAATGACAGAGAAGTTGCTGATGCTTAAATTAATCCATCCAGTGTAGCACATACCTCAGGGTGATTGATCATATTGTTGATAAGAGCTTCTCTTTATAGATAATTAATGGGAGAAAACTACAGAAATAGTTTATGGTTGTTTTGAAGCCAATAACAGCACATAAAGACAGCCAGACACAAGCCTGCTAAGGAGAGACAACTGACCCCTATGAGGTAGTTTTAAATATTCACAACTGAGTCTCTCCAGGTCACTCAGCAGAACTAGCCAAAACACAGGGATGGCAAGGAACAGACAAGCATATTCATGGATACCATGGAGAAACAGGTAAATTCAGCTTGGAAAGTGTATAAAACAAAGAGCACAGACCATGGGATGTCACAACTAGAGAGGGAAGGGAGAGAAGGAAAGACTTCGGAAGAGAATCTACAGAGTGAGGAGGTTCATAGAGCTCCACCCACCACCACCACCAACACCAGCACACACACACACACACACCTCCACACACACCACCATCAGCACACACACACACACACACCACCACACACACCTCCACACACCACCACCACCAGCACACACACCACCACCACCAGCACACACACACACACACCACCACCAGCACACATACACCTCCACACACCACCACCACCAGCACACACACAACACCTCCACACACCACCACCAACACACATATACCTCCACACACCACCACTACCATCACACACACCACCACCACCATCACACTCACTACCACCACCATCACACGTACACCTCCACATACCACCACCATCACACATACACCTCCACACACCACCACCGCCAGCAAACACACACCACCATCATCACACACACCACTACCACCATTACACACACACCTCCACACACACCACCACCACCACCACCACCACCTCCAGGCTGGGGTTGGTGCACTAGGAAAAGAAAGAGAACCACCAGGAAGGGAGGCAGGGAGCTGGGAAAGCAGAGTAGGGCACAAGAATCAACAAACACACCGAGTGTATGAAATGGCCATCGTCACCATCATCATAGTCATGAAACCCATTAACTCTGCAATGCTAACAAAACTATGAAGAGAACAGAAACCCAGATGCAAATGAGACAACCGGTGCACTCTCTGTTGGGATATTTGATATGGAGAACTGTTTTTAATGTTACTGCAGATAATTATAGGGAAAAAAATACATAGTTCTAGCAGCTGTAAGCCCTGGTCATAGTAGGTTCTCTCTAGAGTCCAAAGTTCTCATGAACAAAGACACCTGAAAGCTTAAGGTACGGTAGTGCCTAAAGACACTGGGGTGTCTTTGGGAGAACCCAGAGGAGGGGAGAAAGCTAGTTTGGGGAGGAAAGCAGTTGGTGCAGGTTATATCTTATTTTGTTATCACTCCAACTGACCTGGGGTTGAGGGTGCTTTCAGGAAGAAGTTTAGAAGTTGAAATGCTAGCTTAATTGGGAAACCCTTGGCCTTGGTTCATTTGATTGTGAAGTCGGTTTTATGAGGCCACCTCTGGGGAGAGAAGCGGCCTCTGGTGAGGACGTGGCTGCTGTGACTCCCACTCTTCCCGGAGTCGGATCCTTCCGGTTAGTTGAAAATCCCACTGGAACTGAAAGTGAGAAATCCTTCCTGTGGTACTTTTCAATTCCGGGCTTCCCCGGAAGGTCCGTGGTACAGATCCCTCGGTAGGGGCTGCTTCACGCTGAGACGTTCGTCCCTTTCCAAGAGGTATAGACTCTAGTGTCAAGAAGGCTGTAGGAGCTCAGTCCCCC
The DNA here is from genome assembly GCF_000001635.26 of Mus musculus. Classification (NCBI taxonomy): domain Eukaryota; kingdom Metazoa; phylum Chordata; class Mammalia; order Rodentia; family Muridae; genus Mus; species Mus musculus. The sequence goes on along the minus strand of NC_000084.6, from coordinate 68,112,026 downwards.
CTCCCCCACTCCACTGAGCTGCTGTGACAGTACAGTGCTCCAGGAAACTCCCGGCTGGACAGGGACACTGAGGTGGCACTTGGCTGGTTTGCTGTGGAGAGTGTAGTACATAGATACCAGCTCGTTTCAGGCTCTGGGACAATGCAGACCATAGGCCAAAGACCTGCATCATAGGTTGGCTCCTCTCTGGCCTCAGCCCAGTTTCCAACTTTATCTTCTAATGCACCTCCCCCAGGCACTGTAGGGCCACCTTCTTGGGTCAGGCTGCCTTTGTTCCTGTCCAGGAAGGCACCACCCTCACTGCTATTCCATGTTCCTGCCTGTTGAAGCCCCGATGGTCTCCTTCCCTAATCATTCAGAATGCCTCCTTCCCGAAGCCACAATGATTAGTGCAAGCAGACCGATTCTGTCTTCACTTCTAAACCACACACGGTGGACCAACCATCCATCACTTCCGATGTTCATTTGTAGTTATCTTTCCCTGTGTTGTCCTTCTGACTCTCAGCTCTAATAACAGCGGGATCTGCTTTCTTCACTCTGCCGTAATGGCTAGTACAGTGGCCAGAGAAGGCACTTAATAACTAATCTTATCCATATACTGAGTGCTCAGGAATACTACAATATTTTGATAGAACAGCTGAAGTAAAGAAAATGGAAAAGGCCGAGAGTTTGGTCTGTCAGCATATTCTCTCCTCCACTGAAAGGTGCATCTGGAAACTCTCCCTTAAGATAATCAGTGCTAGTCTGGCCTCCCACATCTGTCTGAAACTCTATGGTTTCACAGCAAAATAAACTAGTGTCAGTTGATGAGAATCTGGTCACAGTTACCTCAGTAGAGAGAGAAGCAGATGAAACCAGATATGCCTAGATGTAGGTGCCAAAACATATACTGAAAGGAAAATCTACTTAAAGGTGGGATAAGGTCTACTCATATGGCTGACCACAAGCAATGGTGGGATTGTCTGTCTAACCTTAATTCATGTTAAACATTATCAAATGAGAAACAGAGATATCTGAGATATCCGAACACTGGTGAATACCTGAAGCCAAGGGCAGAGGCAAAAAATTGATTTGGTTCGTCTGGATATCCAGAAGGTCCCACTTCACTTCACTTTAAGTATCAAATATCAGAATAGTCAACATTTTCCTTAAGGGAACAGAGCAGGTCAAATGAGCCAACTGTTTCTAAATAGTATCAAAAATAAGAGCTACTAGGTTTGTTTTATGTGTGTGCACATATGTGCGTGCGAGTGCACATGTGTGCGTGTGGCGCACGCACACGTGTGTGTGTGTGTGTGTGTGCAAGTGCACATGTGTACATGTGTGCATGCTCACGTGGCGTGAACCACACAAGACAAGAATTCCTGCCATACTTTAATTTATTCAAGATGGGAAGGATGGTAAAATTTATTTATGGAGCTAGCCCTCTGCAAAAGGCACATTGTCCATCTGCTGAAATGCACCACGGATGACCCAGTAAGAGGTACGAGCTGCCCACTGAAATCTCACAAACAGAGAGACTCTAGGACACAATACACACATGTTAGTAGAAGTCAATTCTTATTTGCTTCGAGTTCTCTTTGGGTGAGATATGATGGGTTGGGGGAGGGTATGCATACATTCATTCCATATTAGATTATCCTCTCGGGTTGACTGAAGAAAGAAGGACAGAAACAGCTACAATCAATCTCTCTAGAAATACCTAATCCCAAAGGATAGACCAGCCAGCAACAAGGTCATGGTGAGCGTTCCTTACAGGACAAATGCCATTCCCCCTTAGGTGCTTCAGGACAGTAGCATACAGGTAGCCCCCCCGCCCCTGCCAGTCCACAGGCGCCTTCAACTGGCACAGTTCCCACGGAATCTTTCCAAGGAGACAAAGTGAGCCACCAGAAACACTGATTTCTGGGGATGCACTCATTCTTGGACACCTAGAAACATATTACATATTACGTATTACACATTACATATGGGATGACACTGAAGACAAATCATATCTATCTATGGTGATTGAGTTTCCCAAGGATGGATGCTCAAGCAATATCTGAAGAAGAGGAGGACAAACAGGGGCAGGGAGGAAGGGGAGAGGAGGAGGGAGAAAGGAGGGAGAGAAGAGGGAGGGGACAACACAATTATGTAGTTCACACTTTCCATGTCTTCCATTCAATCTGTGTGCAATCTTACACGGCAGAAATTATGCCCATTTCATAAATACCTAAATCTAAGTCTTACGGGGATTGAGTCACTTCCTTATGCAAAAGCAACCTGCCTAACTGCTAAGAGAGTCCTAGGACCAGGATCCTCACCTCCATCCCCAGTCTATCTTGGAACAAGTTCATATTCACCAAGCACTTAAGCCTTGGAAGGTTTGAAGTGACTGACTTGGATTGCCTGTTTCCCCTGTAGTTACACAATAGCCATTCTTGTATCCTAATTGCACCAATGTGAGCTCTGGGGCACAGGTAAAAACAACCCGCTGACTGCTAAGAAAGCCTTTAGTGGGACCCCCCACTCCAGCAGTCTAGTTTGAAACAAGGACACTTATTCAAAGCACATTTAACCAGGCCTGGTGACATAGGCCTGTAATTCCAGCTACTTGGGCGGTTGAGGCTGCGTAATTCAAGATTGCCGGCTCAACGCCAGCCTGAACGACAGAGTTCAAGGCCCGCATAGGAAGCTAAGTAGCAAGACCATGTCTCAAACCAAAAGAGGACTAGGGATGTAGCTCAGGGCAGAGTGCCTGCCTGGAATGCGTAAGGTCCTAGATTTTGATTCCCAGTATAGTAGAGAAAAGGAAGAAGAAGGGGAGAAAAAACATTCTATGGTTTTGATGTGGGGCTCAAAACCACTTTTCCATGTTCATGCACAAGGCAGAGCAGAAGGCCCTCAGTGCTCTTAGTCTCCTGGCATATGCCTGCTTTGGGGAGATTGTCCCCACCCAGTTCCCAAGCCCTCTCTCCCTCTAGCACACTCCTGTATCCCTGTGTCCTCTGACAAATGTATTAGACTATCCAAAAGCAGAAAGAGAGAGGCTGGACGACACCATACAGCCACTGCATTACACAAATCCTACCAAACAAAGATAATCTAAGGAAAACCGGAGTCCAGTGCTAGCTAAGGGAACTGCAGAGCCCACCCTAAACTCTGAGAGGTGTCGTCTCAGCATAGAAAGATAGAGTTTGAGAAGCAGTCAGTATAAAGAAGTGCAGGAGCCGGAGAGGTGGCTCAGTGGGTCAAGGACGTCCTGAACAAGCAGGACCTGATTTGGGATTCCCAACATCCACATAAAAGGCAGATGTGATCGTTCACATCTGTAACCCCAGTGTTGTGGTCAGGGGTGGAGATAAGCAGAGCTCAGGGGCTCACTAGCCAGCCAATATAGCCAGCACGGCAGGCTCGAGGTTCAGGGAAAGACACTGAACAAAAAATGAGTTGGAGAAGCAATTGAAAAAGACAGTCAGTAACAACCTCGGGCCTTCCACACGTGCCCGTATGGATAAGTGTACCCACTCTCACATGGGCAAGTACACACACGACACGTAACCATTGTGTTTTAAACCTGAAATAAAGTTCAAAATGATAATACAAACAGACAAACAAAAAATCTTGAGAAAACAAACACCGAGACGCCTGAATTTGGCAAGCACAAACAGTCGGCTTAAAACTCACCAGAGCAGAGTTATTTTTACAGTGGGGCCATACGTAGTTTTCTCCTAACATACTACAATGCGGTAGGGATGGAGGAAAGACGTATATGGTGTTTGTTTCCGTAAACCCTCTCCAATTTTACAGTAATTGAGCTTTGCAGTCTAATTCCCACACAAGATTTTCATTTGAGAAATATTTATTTTATGTGCACGACTGTTCTGGCTGTCTGTGTGCATACTGTGTGCGTACTGCGGATGTTGCTGGTATCCACGGAAGTCAGGAGAGGACATCAGAACCCCTGAAACTGGAGTCAGAGATGATTGTGGTCAGCCACAGATGTCAGGAAGAGCAGCAAGTAGTCTAAATCTCTGCAGCCATCTCCCCAGCTCCCCAAACACAATGCCTCCAAATGATACCGGTACAGTTCTGAAGAGCGAGGCGGAGTGTACCCTGGAATGATTGACCACAGTAAGGGGGCCCCCATAAACAGGATTACACCTCTTAGCCTCACATCACCAGAACGAGTACTTTAGAAGGAACAACCCAAAGGACAGATGGGTTTATTTCGGCTCAGTTTTCAGAGGTTTAAATCCACGGGCAACTGGCTCCATTGCCTTTGAGGCTGTGCCAAGGCAGACATCCTACTGGAGAGCAAAACTGTAGATCAAAAGTGCTTACATCATGGCAGCAAGAAAGCCAAAGGGAGCTGGACATGCTAGCTCACACCTGTAAGCTAGACACATAGGATCCTGAGGCAGGAGGACCGCTGTGAGTCTGAGGCCAGCCTGGGCTACATAGAAGAAACCTGTCTCAAAACAATAACAATAAAAACAGCCAAGGAAAAAAGAGGAGGAGCCAGGGTCCCAACATCTCCTTAAGAACAGCAGAATACCCCTAAAGAGGCTCCAAGTCTGTAAGTTTGCCACCTTCTAACAGTACCGTGCGTGGGTTGGAGACCAAGCCTCGAATGCCAAACCTGGGTCTTGTGTCTGAACACAGCAAGAAGAGCATGCAACCATTCTCCCTATGACAAGAATCTCGCCCTCAACCTGCTTTGTTTGGTTCGTGGAAAATCAGAAAATACACGACCCTTTCTAACAGAGCTGAATAGTGTTTCTATCTGCATTTCCCCCTCCCCTTGTCACAATAATCATGGGATCCAAAACCAATGAACTTGGGACTTCTGATCTTACATTTTCGAGTTCCAGACAGTGTTCCAAGCTTCTGCCCTGGGGAAGCCTACTCAGAAATACCTGACACACGTTTTATTTCCATTCGCTATTTGATAGCAACACGTGTGACCAGAACCTTCCAAAGTCGCATGTAAATATTTCTATTTTTGTGAATAAGTATGGACCTGTCTTCCATTATTTCAAATTATTTCTGAACCTATACGTTCAGAAAGGTCTCGAAAGCTATGTGAAGAACACAGATGTACGGCCTCTTGGAATCAACTGGGGCTTCTCAAAGCAACAGCAAAGTCCCGATACAAACTAAGGCTCCGGTGCCCACCTGCAAGGCCACACAGAGTTCTCCATCTTAACACCTGCTATCCTCCATCCTAGAATAAAATCTTGGTGAAGATGCATGTCTCTTCCCTTAACCAGAATGTGTGACACGTCCACCTCCTGTCGGCTTCAGAATACCTTGAGACACAATGCCACAAGGGTGAGTCAGAGGGACTTACAGTTGAAGATGCCCGGCGGTGGGTGCTCGGTCACCAGGAGGCAGTTCTCTTCGTCACTGTTGTCCCCACAGTCGTTCTGTTGGTTACAGACCAGAGAACCAAGATACAAGCATTTACCGCTGGTGCAGGTGAATTTGCACTCTGGAAAAGCACAAGACAAAGCATGAAGCTCACAACTTGTTCCTGACATTCCGGGCCCCTCTCCCCGCCTCCTCCACCCCACCTCCCAGGGGCATGCCATGATGATGTGAGAACTGACATTATCTGGAGGTCTCAGCAAACGGGACTCAGAAGGACACAGTTGTGTCCTAGAAGGACACAGTTGCTCTCTTCCTCCCATTGCTTGCCCTATAAGACTTATTTTGCTTCAAACCAACCTTGACAGCTTCCCACACCATAACAGCATATAGATGATAAAATCTATATTTTATAATATAAGACAGGATAAAACATGGTGCTCTACTACCTAAGAAGCATGAATATTGAAGGCCACACTGAAAAGTTATAAAATAATATAGAGCCCCCCACCCCCACATCTCCATTAGTTGTACTGAACACAGGATATCTGAGCTGTACAAATCTGGAAATTTGGAAATGAAATTCACTGAAATGAGACTTTAAAATAAAACTCCCAACTTAAACAATTTTAAGCACTTAAAGGAGACTTTTAATTAAAAGAGATTTAAGCAATTAAAAGAGAGATTATATGACAAAATATAATCAGTTGTATATACCCTCACAGATATCATCTTGGACTCTTAGGTACACACAGAGTTAAGAGGAGTCATACAGGGTAAATGGCCAATAGAAGGAGCTTCAGGAAGAGTCAGAGGTTCGCAGTGATGGCAACTATCACAGCCACGAAGTCAAATAATTTGTGTGAGATTTTATGAGAGGGGCACTATAATTTTTCCGTTTGGTCACAATCTGAGAGCATATCGGAAAAAAAAACACTCAGCCCCTGACTGTGTGTAAAATAACAGGGGATGGGGTCCAAGTGCATTCATCCCACAAGCTTTTGGTTGGCCACAGCACCTAAGTCAGAAACGGTGTGCTGGGTGTGATCAGGTTCCATGGTACAGATGTGGCTAGTGCTGAACTCTATCATCCCATATGGCGCAAATATCAAAATCCAGATGTTTGAAATCTCATTTATGAAGTGACAACTTTTAACTTAAAGGAAAGAAGGAAATGCCAAGGAAAGAATTTATCTTCCTTTCCAAAAGAAATATTGGACCTCAGATGAATGCCAAGCATGAAAAGAACATTAGCCAAACACAAGTGCTCTAGTGTTAACGAAATGGCCAAATGCTAACGCAAGACTCCGCCGTTGTTCTAGTCTGAAAGGCTCCAAAGCCAGACCACCATCTTCAAGTTCACGTGGAGCCATAATATGTTGAAAGACTATAACAGCATGAGGTTGAATCACTGACCAGACTCAATGATTTGTAGACAGAGACATGGAAACATAGAGTTGGCACTTAGACAGGGTGATGCCCGCCTATCCTCTAAGCACTTAGGAGATTGATGCACAAGGATTGTGAGTCTAAAGCTAGTCTTGGCTACATAGTTAGAATCTGTCATTCATAGATATAGATAGATAGATAGATAGATAGATAGATAGATAGATAGATAGATAGACAGACAGACAGACAGACAGACAGAGGAACTAGCTGCTATAAAAATTTACAACAATAATTCTCAAAAAGAATGTAAAAGGTTGGAGCTGGGGAGATGGCTCAGGGGGTAAAATGTTTGCTGCATTTGCTACAAAGTGTGACCACCTGAGTTTGGCCCCTTGCCACCATGTACAAGGCTGGGAACGGCACCATGTACCTGAAATACCAACAAGGGAGAGGCAGACCCGTGCCTGCTTGCTGACCAGACAGCCTGGTCAATCAATAACCTTCAGGTTCAATGAGAGAGTCCATCTCAAAATAATTAATAATGATAATGATAATAATAATAATAATAATGTAGGAGGTTCCAGGAAGACATGGAATGTTGGCCTCAGGCCTCCACATATGCAGGCACATGCACATGCATACTGTCACACCGAAGTGGGAACATACATACAAGGACATACACACACATACACACACACACACACACACACACACACACACACACACACACACACACGCACACACACCAAATAAAATAGAAATGTGAACTGATTCATCTTCTAACTCCAAGGCCACACATCATCTTCCTTACACCCTTGTAAGGTAGCTAGCCAGTCTGTAACAGGTACTCAGTGAATACCAGATGTGTTCAACAGCTGAATAATGGAGAATCTGAGCCTCTCAAGAAGCCCTTATGTGGGACATCCTGTTTATTAGGCTGATGGCAGAAGAGGCCCCACAAAGAGTGCCAGGCCTCCCACCAACACTACCACAGCCTCCTCAGATCCCCATTCACTTCAGTCTCCCTGTCTTCCAGGCTGTCTCTGCCTCAAGATCTGCTTTCTGGATGTGTGGGATCCTCCTATGAGGAGCATATCTACCCATATAAACTGTCAAAACAGCTTGTTTTCTCAGGTAAGCCTTAACGGTGCCCTGGAAGGGCTTGTGCTATGACTTCTTTAGCAAGCTTTCCCTTACTAGCTAACAATACCAACCCATCAACTTTCACAGTCACATCATCCCAAACTTCCCGGTGACAAGCCTTTAGTCAAACATCAAACTAAAAGTCTATCACAAGGCCACTTGAATCAAAATGAATAGATATATGACTGTATTAGCTCTTCGTGTGTTGTAGGAAAATACTTTAAAAATATACTATGAGGCAATTAAGTATTAAACTCTAATGGGAAAGCTGGGGTGACATTTTACAGCAGGGCAGAGCATCTGTTGACATTGGCAACTTCAGCACTGACAGAGGCCAGCTTCCAACATGACCCAAGCTCTCCCTCCTATAAAGGTCATCCCTACTACACCTTCCTACCCCAAACCTCATCTATTCTGACCCTCTAACACATAGGGTACTGTGATATTCCAAATACATTGACAGCCCTAAGAGAAGACTCTTGATCCCAGCTGCACATTGGAATCCCTAGGCATCTTTCAAAACTACTGATGCCTGCGGGCCAGCCCAGGCTACTTACTACTCACATCAGCTTGAAGTGTAGCCTAAACAGCAGGTGTTTTTAGAGTTTCTTTGAGTGATTTTGATGGCAATGTAATTCTGGTCCCCAAGAAGTGGGCAACTCACATAAAGCCCTCTCTTTGGCTAAGAATATTTTACTAAAATATTTAGTGATATTTTGTTATTTTTTTAAACATTTAAATACACAAGTACTTAGGTACCTAGGAACCACAGCATTTTAGGATCCATGAGGCTGAAGTATAGGAACCAACACATTTTGGTTCCCAAACTACACTCACACATCAGAACTAGGCTATATATTCAAAGGAATAAAACTCAAACAAAATAAAGAAGACAGACTGTAGCTGCTTGTGTTATGAATGCTAATTATGCCCCCCCCCAAAAAAAACTGTTTGTATGAGAGGGTCTGCACATAGCTCCTGGGAGCCTGTCCCTAGTTGGTTCTGATTGGTCAATAAAGATGCCAGTAGGCAATGGCCAGGGAGGACAGACAGAGGCAGGATTTTAGGAGTTTCCGGGCTTGGGACCTGGAAGAGGGAAAGGAGGGGATCAGGCTTTAGGTGGGTGTGGACAGAGGAAAGACACAGAGGCCATCATTGGCTAAGGAAGCAAAGAAAGCGCCCTGGACTCTGAGCCTAGGAAGCTCGACCTAGACGGCTGCACGAATGGGTCTGGAGCGGCCAAGATGGAACACAGAAGTTAGTAACTTGGAATTATTGGCGGAAGGTAGATTGTAGAAACATGGAGGTTAGGCAGTTGCCCAGCTATTGAGCTGTACAGGGCATTATAAATATAAAGATCGTGTGTGTCTTTCTTTCAGGAACATAAACCATTGAGTCAGGAAGAAACCTACAACAGGATTAATTGATTAATTACTAATTCAACAATAGACAAAGTACTTTTCAATGTGCCATTTTGCCCATTCTTTCTGGACATCGTTAAGTATGACTACCAACTGATAATTTAGAGAAACAAATGATTATTAAACACTAGAAACATGTGGATGACAAAGCCACCGTGATTTTACATTATGCAAAATGAACTCAGAATCCAGTGTTAAAAATCAATTATGATATTTAAATAGCTTCCTTTACAAGAAAAAATAAATTTTCAAATGAAGAAAGGAGCATTTCTTTATGCCGTGATTCTCTTTGATTTCTTATAAAACTTGCTAAAATGGATGCTGGCAAGATGGCTCAGGGGCCAAATCCCCAGAACCCGGAACCCATGTGGGGAGAGGTGGGAGGGGGAGGGAGAAAGAGAGACAGACAGTGAGAGCGCCAGAGAGCCAACTCCAGCAGTTGTCCTTATTTTTACATGCCTGTCACTGCATGCACACATGCATTATCAACAACAGAAAACACTAATAATATCAACAAATTTAAATAGCTCTAATCAATATGATAATAATAAAATTCTTTCCAAATCTGGGGTCTTTCCTACATCTCTATATAAAACTTTGATGAATTCTTTTCAGGGTCTTAGATTCCCTTAGAAATTCATGGCTTAACATTGACAGGAACTTAAAGGATACATGGGCTCTCCAAAGTTGAAGAACAATTTTTCAATCAAATTGAGGAAAAAAAAAAACAACTTTTTTTTTTAAACCATGGATGTCATTCTAATTATGCATAAACTTACTAACCAGTAGAGACATACCATGTAGGGGAAAATAAAGAAAATGTACAATTAGGAGAAGTTTTTTAATATTTTGTAAACTTTGAGAAAACAAGGGAATTTAGATAAAGACACCAGAACAGAAATAGAATGACCTGAGTGTTTTGTGTGAATTCCAAAAATACTGGAAAAAAATAGCTTTTTATTTATTTATTTTATTTTTAATTTTTTTTAACAACAGTATCAGAAACCTAAGAATCTGAGCATTCTAAACCCAAATGCAGAACAGTGGGAGAAATCTGCTTTGCAGGACTAAATTTAATCCATTTGGTAGAGTCACATTCAAGTAGTTAAAAGGCAGCAAGAAGTTGTTCTTAATTTTTCTCACACTCATTGAAAGTCTCGTTTTCGCAGATGGAGTCTCCATCACAGAATAAGGACCTATATGCAGCACTAGCTCTCAGCTGTAAAATCAGCCTTTTCCAGGAATCTACGTGAGCTGCTCCTGTTAAAATTCATACAGCACCGCTAACTCATTTGCTTCACACACCTGCCATCCACAGACCTGCAAACAGTGATTCTGGATCCACCACTCTGACATCAAAGCCGGCAACGCGTGAGGAACGGGCACCTTCTTCTCGGTGGTCTCACAATGGGAGGGGCAGAAAGGCCACACAGCTGTTAGCAAAGTGCAAGAACTGATAGGGCTGGCAAGATGGCTCAGTGGGTTGGGGCGCTTGCTGTCAGACCTGATGCCTTTAAGACTTCCACACAGGTGGAAGGAAAAACTGACTCTAGCAAGTGGTCTTCTGCCTTATGCAAGCACGAGCGCACACACACACAGCCATGAAATGTTTTCATACAAAATATGCTTGCTGAGATACATGGGTGAGGTCTAATATACAGTGTCCTATTAGCAGTCGCCTCTCCGGCAAAACAAAAGAAAATAAACAACAGAAGTCCCCACACCTCAGCAATCCCTCCACCCTGCCAGCACGCTCTGCCAGCTTACGCCACAAAGGCAGAGGTATCTCTACTGACATCATCCTCACTCAAGACAGGCTTTGAAGGGGAGAACCTAATTCCCCCTGTGCTTATATAATAAATTAAGTCGCCCCAGAAACATTTAATAAAGGTCCTATCATTTAGCGCTACTGGTGTCCCGGCACCCTGCAGGAAGATGACTATAATACGCCGAGATAGCATTTTGCCCATTTGGTGAGACTGGCAATAGAGCCCTACAGAGGAAAAAAAAAAAAAAAAAAAACACACTACAAGGGGGAAAAAAAAAAACTTCAAACTATTTTATAATATAGACAATCATTTCTATTACGATATTGCAAAGATTGCCTGAAAGCATCTAAAAATATCTGAGATTAAGCAAAACACACACAATTTGCTGGCCCTAGAAGGTCAAAGTCTCAGGACTTGGGCACCTAACCCTACAACTGCCTTTCAGCAGAAAAACAACAACAACCACCACACACCCAACTTTCCTCACACAAAGTTCAGAACTACAATGTGTGCAAAGAAGAAACTACATCGCCAACATTTTGCAAAATAGACAGAAAAATCCTAGGCTCAGGATCCCAGATTCCCCTTTGCACTGTTACAAGATGTGTTTGCCCTGTGGGAAACAGACCTCCTAGGGGGAGGGGCAGGCAAACACTGTGCGAGGATGCCTTAGTGGGAACTGTGACTAGGTTCTAAGTAAATGTATTTAAATGTAAGGAGACCTAGCAGCATTCAGCACCCATTCAGAGAGATTACTCTTGCAAAAATCTTCTGTGGTTGCTCTGCAGAGGAAAGAGTGTCTATCACGAAGTACGATGAAAGCCCAGAGCTGTCCACTGACATGTGTCTGGTTTCTGTATGCATTTGAGGATGTACCCAGGGTGTAGGGTCAATCTATAGATGCACAGGCGTTTACAGATGGAATCTTGGTTCCTAAGTGAGACCCATACAGTGTGCGACAGTTATCTTCTGGCCAGCAACCGTGGGTCAGATACACATGCATGCATGCATGCATGCATGCATGCATGAATTTCCCATCCAGCATTGACTGCTCTGGGCAAGGAGTATGTTCTGGGCTCTAAAGAAGCAGACCGAATTGTCTCCTGAGACTCGGGAACCTGACTTTTCTCCCACTCTCACACTAATTATTTAGTTTGTCCTCAAATAAGACCATTGGGAAAATGGGGTTCCTGGATTCAATCAGAAGCCTGGCATTTGAGTGAGAAATGCTCATTTCAACGGTCTCTGCACAAGTACCCCCCCCAGTACCCTCCCACCCTCTAGACACAAATCAGCGGGACCAAAATGGAAGCCAAGACAGTTCTCTCTCCTCCAATTTCCCAGTGGCCTTCATGTTGCTCAGAGGGAAACTCCCAAGTGTTCACATCTCCCTACTTGAGCTGTCTATCAGCTCTTTGGCCCCTCCCTTCTTCCTTCCTCCTCTCTTCCTGTGAGAGTACCTCCACGCACATGAATCCTAGGATGTTGGCTTGCCTGCACTTGCTTTTTCCTCTGCCTGGGGCGCATCTTTCCAGCACCCAGCTGACTTATGTCCTCACACAAATCTCCTCAGTGAACACAACCCAGACTCTTGCTCTCGTTACCCTCTTTTCCCGTCATTCTCCATTGCCCGCTTGTTAAACATATGCTTAATGTTCTGTCTGTCTGCCTGTCTGTCTAGCTATTCTCTAATCTTGACACCAGGACAAAAACACCATGAGAGCAGCAGGATCTTTTCTATGCCCAGTTTTACTGATGCATTCCCACAATCTAGAACATGGTTCGGTATGTGCAATAAACATCCAGGAAACAGTGGCTGCATCGGTGGTATTGAAGCAAGAGCTGTAGAGATGTTCTCACACTAATTACTGATATCCCCTTTGGGTGAAGAGATTTTTTTCCTTAGCTGGACAAACATCTTCTCTAAGAAAATATATATCTTATTATATGTGAAAAGAGAGGAAGGGGGGGCAGACAAAAGGAGGAAATAAAAGAAAAATATTAGCAAATCACAAAAGAATGTTAACGTAAATAGCCAAACAGCTTTGTAACACTAAGCTCTTTATTTACAGAATCATTTCCTCTCTAGCCCACCATGTCATAAATATTTAGTCTTTTTCCCATCTGTCCCTTCCCAATTAACCTGGCTTAATTCCTAAATCACAATGTTCCCTCTCAGTAAGGCATTCATGTGTTACCGAGAGAAAGCCCATTGTCTGGCTAACGCGCTGGACTACTTACTCAGGAAACAGCCTGCAGCTCCTTTCTTGGCAGCTTCTAGCACCCCGAGAACTGGGTGTCAACACTCAATACTCAAACTCTCCACCTGTCTCTCTTCCTGTATAAATAGAAACAATCTGACTGATCTGGAACTGGACAGACTCAGAAGAAAGATGGCTCTCCATCAATCCATGGGGTTCCAGTAGCTAGACTTCACTTCGGATGGTTATTTTTATCTTTTTGGATTTTGGATTTTTTTTTTTTTACTTTGAGCCTCCTGTAGCGTCTACTTAGTGTCCTTCATCTGTCACCTACCCTTTATAAAAATGTCCTCTCTTGGAAATTTCTGCTTTCTGAGACATAATTAAAACTGGCCTTAACATGCCAAATGAATATACTTTGATGTCCCGCTGAGAGACGACTGCTGCTTGTCTCAAAACAAGGGAAGTTGGCTAAAATGAACTGTTTCTTCATCTCTAGGTTGGAATTCCTGTGAGTGTAAAAGAATGGGCTCTGGTGTCTGTAACCAAATTAAAGGGATGCAGTGACTGGAGACCCGTACCAGGTACTCATGCCTCTGGAGGCAGGAGAGGAAAGGCAGATACTCTACCCTTCTTAGTGTTAGCAGAGGGTAGAGCTTCCCTGCTGATCCAAACCAACCCCGACTGTGAGTAGGGACTTTGTGTCTTAGGAACCCTATTGCTGTGATGAACCACCATGACCAAGAGCAAGTTGGGGAGAAAAAGATTTCTTTGGCTTACATATCCCACTGAGGGAAGCTAAGGCAGGAACTCAAACTGGGCAGGAACTTGGGAGGCAGGAGCTCCTGTACAGGTCATGGAAGAGTGTTGCTTACTGACTCGCTCCCCACAGCTTGCTCAATCTGCTTTCTTATAGATTCCAGGACCAGCCAAAGGTAGTACCATCCACAATGGCATGGCGCGATCAATCACTAAGAAAATTCTGTACATGTGTGTTATAGCCCAATCTTATGAAACAATTTATGAATTTAGATTCCCTCCTCTTAGATGTCTGTAACTTGTCAAGTTGGTATACAGCTAGCCAGCACAACATGTGACTCTCTTTTCTTCTCGTGGAGTTCTATCATATTGGGATAAATTGCTTACTAATGACAACATACTATAGGCTAGAGTCTCAGACTCCACAAAAAACAAAATATATTTTGTCCTGAACATGCTCTTTTCAGATATAAGCCAATTAAGTATTTCCTAGTTTATCAATTTGTCCAACGATCAATGTTTCTGATAAACAATAGACTTCAAGACAGTTTGATGATCAATTGGAACACTGACAAAATTGTTACCTTCTAAGATTGGCAGCCAACACTTTTGTGTCCAATGCTTATCCAGGGCAAATCCAAGCATTGAGGTTACAAGAAGGATCCTCAACCAAGGCTTTCAACTTTAAAATGTAGTCCTGTCCCTATCCCCGTGTCCTGTGTTCTTTGTTTTCATTTACCTGTAACACCACCTTTCACTCAATCATAAATCAGCGTTTTGTTTTGTGTATAGTCGTCTCGACTCACTAGCAGGTAAGTTCTAAGTGCATGGAATTTCACATCACACCTAGGATGCTTCCCCAGCATCTCTACCATCATGTTCCCATGACAACCCATGCATCGTCATGCTTACATCAACTGTTTGTCTGTCTCTCTGTCTAGCCCACTGGCAAAGTCACTTGAGCCCAGAAAGCTAATTGTTCGTTTGTTTGTTTGTTTGTTTGTTTGTTTTTCTGCATCACATGCCTAGCAAAGGCTGTTACTAATAATTGGATCAATTTAATGCAAATCAAACAGCACCAGAGAAGGAAGCAGTCTGTGGACTTTGAGGGTGAGCTTTGTGTGTTTTGCCTGGACTTAACCATCTATGCTTTCACCGTGGGTGAGCATACAGATACAGGAACTAAAGGAGCGGATCTGCCATGAGGAAGAAGCTGCAACTGAGAGGAAAGCCATCGGCCTACATCACCACGGCTCTGAAGGGAAAACCCCTGACTTACAACTGAAAAACAAGGCGAGAACTAGAGAAGGGAAGAGAGGACCTCCATGAATAAACCAAGCCCAGAAAACCTGTAGGTTAGACCAACAGCACCACTTCCTTAAGACCGCTGACTGAGAGCAGGGGGCAGGAAACCCCTCCTCCAACCTTGTGCCACACTGGGCTGTGAACAACACAGGGATGTCCCCAGAAGCAATGCTACACAAACAAATGACCATTGTGCCTTTGAAGCAGCCAGTGTTGGTCTATGTCCCAGGCTGGGAGGGAAGAGGGGACCATCACTGAGAGATGCCCTGTTGCCAAACCTGGGCCCCTTCTTTTTTCCTTTTTAACTATTATCACCGTTAGCTTTAACGGGCTTTAAACTAAATTGACCACCACAGCACCCTGCCTCCTCTCTTCCCAAGTCTTTGTGGGAAGTGACTGAAGTAAGCAAGGATCTTTAACCTCATTTGATGTCGGACTTGTCTTGATTCTGTCCCTTCCTCCTGGTCACCTCTTCAAACACTAGATGTGACCATCAGCCCAAGCGTAGATTATTTGCAACAAAACACCCAGCAGCAAAGGACACACTGTCCCCTTACCTAGCTAGCCCTTGGGTACTGAAAGCACATGTAGGAGATCCAATTAAACAGCACACGAGAGAGAGAAGGTTCTGGGATGTGTGTGTGTGTGTGTGTGTGTGTGTGTGTGTATGTGTGTGTGTGTGTGTATGTGTGTGTGTGTGTGTGTGTGTGTGTGTGTGTGTGTGTGTGTGTGTATGTGTGTGTGTGTGTGTGTGTGTGTGTGTCCTATGGAGCTGGGAAGTCAAGCCAGCTAAGGAATCATGCATTTTTTTTTAAATCAGAAGAAGAACAAGAACTCCTTTTTCACCTGTAGAGTCAGCTTCAAAAGACAACACAGGGGGCAGGGGAGTCAGCCTCATTCAGTGAAGGAGAAAGGGGACAGCCACTCTTCTTTCAACATACATCTTAATTTTATCACGTTTTCATTAGTAACGTTATCACAGTTTAGTTTTTCCCTTTTATATTTTAATTCCTTTGTCTCGACATTCAGCTTGGGTGAACAGACATTTAGGCTGCTCCTCTGATTGTCAGCACCTGTTCTCTGGTGCTTTCTGTATTTGATCTCCACCCTGTCCCTCCACCCTCCTCATTCCTCCTTATGCTCTTTTGGCCCCCTCCCCCTTCTTATGTTTTAATTATTATTACCATTAGCTTTAAAACGCTTTGAACTACATTTACCATAACAATGCCCTGCCTCCGCTCCTCCCAAGCCTTTGCAGGGATGTGACTGAAGTAAACCATTATCTTCCACTTCATTTTACCACAGACTTGTTGCATACTCAATCCCTCATTTCTGCCGCTTACCTCCTCAAACAGTACTAGTGACCATAAGCATCAGGGTAGATTACATGCAAAAAAAAAAAAAAAAAAAGACTAATACAAAATAAAAACAAACTTGGAGAAGAAAAAGGAAGCAGTGGAGGGCCCTTCCATCACAAACACATGAAGAAAGCACTGGAGTGTCATCTTCCACTTCTGTTAGCAGTGCGCACGTCACTAAGGTTGATTGACCAGCAAAAAGCTACATACAGTTCAGCGTTGTGGCAACAAATTAAAGGAGACATTTAGACCTGTTCGATGTGCTTAGGCAGTTGTGCCTAACACACTAAAGTGCTCTTCCCATTAAAGGCGGGTACATTACTTAGTAAGGAAGAAGGGAAAATTATATACATTACCCAGATCAGCCAGGAAGAATGGCCTTGCAAGCTTCATGACTACATACATCTACAGCAGTGTTCATATATGCAAACAACAGAAAGATTCCATCCAGCCCAAGAGGGATATTTCTGTCCCTTGGGAATCAAGGCCTTAAAAGCCCATAATCTCCACTCTGTCCCTGATGATGTCCCGGCACCACCTCCCCCCGCCGCCCCCCCTGCCCCAGATCCCTGCCCCAGCCTAAGCACAGAGTAATGGAAGCCCCACATGACTGGTGCACTGCTTAACCGTACATAATACATTGCTTTTGAAAAAGCAAAATATCATTGACTATAATGAAAGTATTTCATGTTACAAATAAGCCACATTTTTATTATTAAAAAAATCACATTTGGTTACTAAAGACATAATAAGGTAACAAGATATTATGAGCTGGAGAGATAGCTCTGTGGTTAAGAGCACCGGCTAATCTTCCAGAGGTCCTAGGTTCAATTCCCAGCACCCACTTGGCAGCTCTCAACCATCTGTAACTCCAGTTCCAGGAGATCCAAAGCCATCTTTTGGTCTCCATGGGCCCTGCACATACATGATCACAGACATACATGATCACAGACATACATGGAGGCAAACCTCATATACATAAAATAAATGTTAAAATTTTAAATAAATTATGAATATATATATAGATAGATTTGTCATTCGGTAAAATTTAAGAGGTATATAGGTAATTTCTTAATCAAAGCAAACTTTAACAATGGCTGAAAACAATTTCCTCTACCAGCCAGGAAGTTATGTATTCTGTCTACAGTGGGTACCAATGTATGCGTCAGCCTTTCTGTTGGAATAAACTGGGTGACTTATTGCTTAAGGCTTCGTATCTGAACATATCTCAAGATGTTCAGCAGTCGTAAGTCCAGTACAAGTAGAGATGTGCCTCCGTCATGCTGGGGCAGGGCATGTCTGTCCTGAGTGCCCATGTACTGACAGGTCTCTCTGTCTATCTGCTGCAAAAGCTTTTCCTATGTGAACTGGGTCATGTGAATATACACATTTCTGATTTCCCTGCATCAGCAAAGATACTTTCAATTCTACAAACAGCAATTAAAGAAACAATGAGGTAGGTGTGGCAGATTCTCAGAAGAACAGTTACAAGAAAGCAAGGAAGGCTGAGGCAAAAAAGGTTGCCAGTGGCAGAGAAAGAGACTCGGAAAGAAAAAAAAAAAAATCAACATTCTGCTAGATTGGACCAAGACTAGAAATGGGTACTGTAGGCACTTGGGTTTTCTCCCATGTTGTCTTAGTTTGGGTTTCTATTGCTGTGATAAAACGTTCTAACCACAAGTCACTTGGAGAGGAAAGGGTTTATTTCAGCTTAGAGTTGTAGTCCAGCAGGGCAGGAACCTGGAGGCAGGAACTGATGCAGGGGCCATGGAGGGATGCTGCTTACTGGCGTGGGGGGGTTGGTGGAGGGAGTAACTGGGAAGTGGGATATCATTTGAGATATAAATGAATGGAATGATTAATAAAATAAATGTCAAGAAGGAGGAGGAAGAGGAGGGAGAGGAGGGGAGGAGGAGGAAGAAGAAGAGGAAGAGGAGGAAGAGGAAGAGGAGGAGGAAGAGGAGGAGGAAGAGGAGGAGGAAGAGGAAGAGGAGGAAGGGGAGGAAGAGGAAGAGGAGGAGGAGGAAGAGAAGGAGGAAGAGGAAGAGGAAGAGGAGGAAGGGGAGGAAGAGGAAGAGGAGGAGGAAGAGGAAGAAGAGGAGGAGGAAGAGGAGGAGGAAGAGGAAGAGAAGGAAGAGGAAGAGGAAGATGGGGAGGAGGAAAGAGTGTTGCCAAAACAACAGAGCTGCAGCATCTTCGGCCTAAAAGAGAAGGGTCACGGCCTAGACTGTTTCCTAATTTCTGCATGTTCCCTGCCTGCCCACTGGTTCTGATACATCCCAGGACACCAATGATATACAAATAAGAGCCAGGGCATAAAAAAGTAGTCACATGAGACTCATAAACACACATACAGGGTGGAAGGGTATTAAAATGAGCAACTTACATATCCCATCACGCAGTTACCCCCTCACTTCCACACAGACGTAAGACTAAGGTCTGTGGTACTACATGCATAAAGATGTATCTGATCCTATTAATAAGCGACGTTTATTCCGCTCAATAACTACCTCGTGCTTTGCTCTGTATAGTATTAAAAGGAATCCTTACGTAAATCCTCTATTCTGCCCCTCACTCCACTTGGGTAGCATATTAGATGAAGGCATCTTTCTGACACATTCCCATCAGGCTGCACTGAATCCCATCTATACCTGAGACATCAGATGGTGGGGCATCTTCCAGCAGCAAGGGGAGCAACGAGTGTCCCTCCTGACATTAGAATGGACCCAGCTCATTCTGAAGGCTTTCTGAGGTAGCCGTCCATCTGTGCATTTCGTCTGCTCAGCATCGTTCCCACACCCCAGTGGCAGGGTAAAACACAGAACCATAATAAACTCCATTTGTTCTTATCTCTAAAGAGAGAGGCAGTACAAGGACATAAGGTGTCTAACACCTTGAATGTACTCTGACTAAACAAGGCCTCAGGGGAGCGCTGTTGTCATTAGTGTCGTTGTTTTGTCATGGGCGGACAGATTGGACTTTCTCTCATTATTATAGTTTACTTCCCATAAATCTCACCCTTCGTGCTTAGCCTTTAAGGTACGGTCTCAGGAGCAAAAACAACTACGTAGAAGGTAAGACTTTTGAATGTCTACTTTCAGTAGATCTGTTTTGCCTGCGTGTAAGTGCAGGGCTTAGATCCTCTGCAGCTGGAATCAGAGCCAGCTGCGACTTGACATGTGGATGCTGGGAAGTGAACACCAGTCCTCTAAAAAGAAGAGGCAGGACTCCTAACTGATGAGCCATCCCTCCAGCCTATAAAGAGTAACAACAGTTTATACAAGGTAGCATTCCTTTGAATCCAGGAATTATCTACATTTCCACTGACCGCTTACTTCAAATGGAGAAAACAACTTCTGCTCTGTCACTTTAAGAGATCCTGACACCTACCTCAAATATTCTCTCGTGAAGCTTATCGTCTGTGAAGAACTGAGATGTTAAAAATAATAAAAAAAAGAGTTCAAGAGTTCTAAAACCATCCTATGCTCTGCGAGGCTTCAGACAAAGTACAGTCCCCTTTCACGAAGGTCCTCAATACTGTGGTGCCATGTGTCCCGTTAGCAATGACTAAGAGCAAGGGGCAGATGTTTCTCCTCTGTAGCGCCTATAGAAAGGTTTGCATTCTTATCCTCACGCTAATCATTGCATACAAAATTTCTTTATAATGAGAGCCTTTGGGGTGAAAACAGAAGCTAACATTTTGGCTTAATGCATGCCAAAACAATTGCTTACTTATTTGGGCCATCACTGATATTGCACAATTTTTGTAAAATGACACAACTAACCTCAACATGCAAACATCTGTGCTGTATAGATCGACCTGAGGCCTTTAGGCCAAAACCTGTGTGGAACACTCCCAGACACCATGACAGCATTGGATATTTCCAGGAAAGTGCACTGAATTGGGGCTGGCTGGGGAGATGGCCGTCCACGGGGATGGCTGTCCTGCCTGTACAAAGTTGGTGCTCTGGAGCAGGAAGTACAAAGAAGCCAGCCACAGTCACCAGGCCTGTCCCCTGCAGCTAGGGTTGGACAGAGACAAACAGCCCAGGAAGCCTCAGGATAAGCAAAGGAGTATGAGATCTGGACTCACTCCAGAACATTTGGGGAGGCCATTAGTGTCTACTGGTTTCTTCCACTTGGAATCATCAGTTGACTGTTTTGTTTGTTTCTCAAGATGGGGTTTCTTGGAGTAGCCTTGGCTGTCCTGGAACTTGTTCTGTAGACCAGGATGGCCTTGAACTCAAAAAGATCTGCGTGCCCCTGTCTCCCAAGTGCTGGGATTAAAGTTATGCACCACTGCCTCCCAGGCTGGCATTTGACTTTTAAAATTAATGAGTATTTGAAATGATTTGATACTATTCAAACATCTTGTTTCTCCTCAATTTCCAGCGACTGCATTTGGAAATTGCTCATCAATCATTACCCATGTATCCCTGGGACACAATAGCCTGGAAATCTCATTAGGCACAATCTGGATTGCTGTCCATCCTATAATACTACCTCAAAAATGAAGCTTTAAAAAGGCAGGGAATGGGGAGGGGCATGCTGGGATATTGCCCCGTGAGGCACTTGGTTGCCATGTAGAAGGCTCTAGAGTCAACCCCCAGTTCCATGCCAAAATAAAGAAATTGATTTCATCTGGAAAAATAACTGCTTGCTATCTGTGAAGAATGTCTTGACAAGTTCTTAATGCAATTAGCAAGTGTCTTGCTAGTTTTAAAGGTTCTATCGCACGCAGTTTAAAAATAAGTGAGGCATTTCCTATACCTGTCAAATGCTTAGGTTTTCATTTCATTCCCCTAAATCTGCTCTTCCCTTATATAAAGGGAGTTTTCTTCTGAGTTAATGTGGAGTCCCTTGCTCAGTTAGATCTCCATTGTCGTGAGGCGACATCATGACCTGACCCAACTTGGGAAGGAAAGGATTTGTTTTGCTCACAGTTCCACGTAACAACTCATCATTAAAAACTTACACAGGGCAAGAACCTGGAGG
The DNA here is from genome assembly GCF_000001635.26 of Mus musculus. NCBI lineage: Eukaryota > Metazoa > Chordata > Mammalia > Rodentia > Muridae > Mus > Mus musculus. The sequence continues at coordinate 68,090,334 of NC_000084.6, read as the reverse complement.
CAGGAGCTGATGCAGTGGCCATGGAGGGTGCTACTTACTGGCTTGCTCCCCATTGCCTGCTCAGCCTGCTTTCTTATAGAACCCAGGACCACCATCCCAGGGATGGCTCCACCCACAAAGGGCTGGGCTCTCCCACCTCAATCATCAACTAAGAAAATGTCCTACAGGTGTGCCTGTAGCCCTCTTTTATGGATGACTTTAGCTTATGCCAATTTGCCATAAAACTATCCAGCACAGTAGCCAAATGCATCTAGATTGCAGATTCAAGCACAAATTGATCAAAAAATCCCCTAGTAGCTAAAAACAACCAGCTTTACACTGGTACCAGTCTTGGGAGCTGGCTATAGAAATGTATATCATTTATATCTAACAGTATTGTGCTAAGAATATTTCTGTATTTATCCAGATACTTTTTTAAAAGTCATTTTGCCTTTAGTCAAAACCAGGGAAAGGGGAGGACCTACTATAGAGCCAGTCACAGTTATACACCTGTAAGTACAGCAATGAGGGGACTGGAGCAGAAGGACATAGACTAAGAACATCTCAGGCAGTGTTTCTCAACCTGTGGGTGTTGACCCTTTTCACAGGGGGTCACATATCAGATACCCTGCATATCAGACTAATATTATGATTCCTAATTGTAGCAAAATTACAGTTATAGAGTAGCAACAAAAAAAAATTTGTGGTTGGCGGTCACCACAGCATGAGAAAATGTATTAAAAGGTCACAGCATTAAGAGGGGTGAGAACCACTGATCTGGGGCATCATAGTATACTTGAGGCAGCTGGGCTACATACTGAGAACTTGTTTCCAAACAAACATTATGATACAGTAGCGAACATTACACATAGTAAGCAAAAACTGCAAATATTCCAGAACTAGTGATGAAATTTGAGTTTTACGCAGACTTTTCGACATGTTTAAGTTCCACATAAGATATAATGGCTTGGTAGTTTGCTCTAGCAGGAGCTAAAAGTCTTCCCACATGTATTAATAAGCAAGAGGCAGTTATTTAATAATCTATAAATAGGATAACCACAAATGATATGATAAATAATCATCTATATTCAAGGACAGATCCCTAGAGGGCATCAAGAATTTACACACACTCCCTACAGAGACAGAGGTCTCACATGACTTTCCACCCTCCGAGCAGTCCCCCCCCCCACACCTTCTACATGCCCCCCACTTACTATGTGAGGTGTGGTCCCCTGTTTACCTCAAAGATAATCCAGTTATCTCCTTAGTGAAAGAAACAGTGTAATTATTTCATGTCAGAAGGATAAAGCATACCAGTTATGGTAGCACAGGTCTGTCCCCAGCACTAAGCAGGCTAAGAAAGAGACTCCGGAGTCTGAAGCAAAGCTACACAAAGATGCTACAACAGAAAAGACGTAGAATCCAGCCCATCAGAGGTTCACCGTCTGAACTCAGAGCTCTCTGTGTATGCTGAAAGACAACGGTCATCATGGTCAAATGTAGTCCTCGGGCTGGAGTCCAATGGTCGAGCACAGAGCACCTGCCTGGCATACACAAGTCCTTTTCTGATCCCAGCAATGAAAATTAAACAACAATAATAATCACTTTTAGCAGTGAGTTCATTATTAACCTAATTTTCTGTGCTTAAAAGCATTAATACTCAGCACAGAATTTACAGAGTGAAGACAAACATTCTAAAAACCAAGGGGGGGGGGGGAGATAAGAAAGGAAGGAAGGAAAAGGAACAGAAGAAAGAGGGCAAGTCAAAAGAAGATGTAATGAGCATCTGCTGGCAGTGGTGTGGGGGAAAGAGGGAGTGGGAGAAAACCCTCGTCCCGCCAGAGTCCCGGTGCTCTGGGTGGACGGATGTGGAAGGACTGCTGCAGGCTTTCCATGTGGCCCAGGGTGGGTGTCCAACTGTGTGAAGCCACTGGACCCCAGCTCAGCGGGTGGTGAGCAAGGGGCAGTCTTGGGTACCAGGTTCTCAGCCTTGAGCATCCCAGACACCGCTGGACACCACGGAAGAGCTGAGAACAGAATGGGGGCCCCGGGGGGCGGCTCAGTCAGTCTCGTGGCTGAGGGCAGGAAAGGGCAGGGGGAGAGGGGGCACTGGGTGTTTCCTACGCGGGCGAGAGTCCTTGGTCCAGTCAGTGGCTGGAGCACAGGAAGGCCTTCCGGCAGGGGGTCAGATGCAGCTCATTAGAGGAAAGACTATCCCATCGTTCAAGCATGGTGGGCCTTGATGAGCAGAGACAGTCTATGGTTTTAGAGCTTTATTGTAGAAAGGCAGGGGAAAGAGAGAAGGTAGAAAGAGGGAGACCAGCCACAGCCACGTGGAGAGAAGAGGGAAGGGAGAGAGAGAAGGAGGGCTAGAGAAGAGAGTAAGAAAGGTGAGAGCTTAAAGAGAGCGAGGAGGGGCCAAGCAGCTCCTTTTATAGTGGGCTGGGCTATCAGGTAACTGTGGGGAGGAGCATACCTGGCTATAGTCAGGTAACTGTGGGGGTGGAGTCTAGCCAGAATGCCAGAAGCTTGGGACATTGTCTGTGTGACTTATAGTCACAGAATTATGGAGTTGGGGACTCTGTGGAGTCAGGCACCTGACTCTGGGAATGTGGCTTGCTTTTCCGTTCCTTGTAGAGTCTTCTAGTAGGTCACCGGAGCAAGCCTCATTCAACCTAAATAGGCTGCCAATCATGGTCCCACAAGCACCTTCACGCCTGAGCCAGAAGGAAAACACTTCACAATCAGCATCCTTCAAGCAACTAGAAGCCACATGCCAGTTCTGTAGATGTGGAAACGGAGGGAGGAATGCCTTAAATTAACTAATTACGATTGCCTTAACCCCCTACCTTAATTAAAATGCTTGCCCAATGTGGTGGTTTGAATATACCTGGTCCAGGAAGTGGTACTGTTAGAAGGTGTGGCCTTGTTGGAGAAAGTGTGTCACTGTTGAAGTGCACCTTTGAGAGCTGCCTCCTAGCCGCCTGAGGATACCAGACTTCTCCTAGATCCCTTCAGAACAAGATATAGAACTCTCAGCTCCTTCTCTAGTGCCACTGCTGGCCGCCTGCACACTGCCATGCTTCCAACTTGATGATAATGGACTGAACCTCTGAACCTGTAAGCCAGAGGTGTCCTTTATAAGAATTGCCTTGGTCACAATGTCTCTTTGCAGCAATGGAAACCTTAACTAAGACACCCAACTTTTAGTGAGGAGGAGTTTAGAAAGACCTGCCCTACTGGGGATATCTGACGGTGTGGAACTCTAAGCCACTCACCATGCTCCACCTGCTGAATAGGACAGTGTGCCCCATCACACCACTACCAAAATATAAATGCTTTTTGATCACTCTCAATGGCTGGACACACATATAGATGCACATGTATTATGGCACCGGGATCAAACCTAGAACCTCACAAATACTAGAATAATATTCCACCAAAGCCATTCCCCCAGGTCCTGGTTTTATATTTTTATATTCACTGCCAAATTAGCCCTTAAAGGTTCACTCAATCAAACTACTTAATATTTATTGAACCCCTAACTTCTAGGAAGCAATGGGGTCCCAGCCTAAAAGTATATGATTACATTACAAGTTTCAAGGGCTATGAAAGGGGCTGTCTTTTTTTCCAATGTATATTCTGGCATCATTGTCAACAATCACATTTCTGCAACTATGTTTATATTTATTACATTTATTCTATTCCACTGACCTTCATGTCTGTGTTTTTGCTAGTACCAGGCTGTATGTATGCACTGTGTGGTGTGTGTGTGTGTGTGTGTGTGTGGTGTGTGTGTGTATGTGTGTGTAGTATGTGTGGTGTGTGCAGTATGTGTGTGGCATTATGGTGTGTGTGTATGTGTGTGTGGTGTGTGTGGTGTGTGTGGTGTATGTGTGGTTGTGTGTGTGTGTATAGTGTGTGTATAGTGTATATGTAGCATATGTGTAGTGTGTGTGGTGTGTGTGGATGTATGCACACATACAGAGGCCACAACTGTCTTCCTCCATTACTCTCTACCTTGGATTTTGAGGCAGGGTCACTCAGTGAACCTGGAGCCCACAGATTCAGCCAGACCAGCTGGCACACAAGACTCAGTGATCCTCCTGTTGTTGGCTCTTCACTGCCAGCATACAGTGCCACACCCAGCTTTTAAGGTGCTTGGCCTCTGGGCTCATGCCCTCATCCTTGCAAGGCAAGCACTTCTGCCAACAAACCTATCTCCGCAGCCCCGTGATGGTTTTGTTTCTATGGCTCTGTAATAACTTACAATCAGACACGGTGGTGCCTAGAACATATTTTATGTGCTGCTCAGGAATGTTTTGGTTATCTGAGCTCCTTTTTGCCTCCATATACATTTTAAGATTTATTTTTCTATTTCTGTGAAGAATGACATTGTAATTTTGATGGAAATTGTGTGGAATCCTTAGATTGCTTTTGATAGTATAACCATGCTCACAATATTAATTTTTGTGACACATGAACATTGAAGTTTTCCTTATAAGCCTCTTTCAGTGTATTCTAAAGTCATACTTTCCTTTTTTTTTTTTTTGGAGAGGCAATGTGACTGAGTTGTTTCCTGTTTTGTTTTGAAGCATATTTATCATTGATATATAGGAAGGAGATTGAATCTTTTACGTTCTCGGTATTCTCGGGCAGTGGCTCGTTGAGCTGTGGATGTTCATCTGGCTCTGAAGGAGGTCAGAACTTGCACTGATATAGCTCTACTAGGTTACTCTGGGGTAATCGTGAAAAAACACCTAAAAAGTCATTAACGTAAGTAATGAACTGAGACAATACCTTGCCTTGTTCATCGTTGCATCCAATTACAGTGCCAATGCAAGGCTTAGCACTGGAGGTGTAATGTAGCACTGGTCAGATTTACCCCAGATAATCACATACTCAATTAATTGGAGGAGGATTATATTTTTCCCACGAGATGCTATATTTGTGTGCCTCTTGTAAGAGCAGAAATCACAGATTCTCTGGGGCTGTGTTCAATCATTTGAGTCAAGCAGGAAACACAGAGGGGGAATAGAGCCCGTGTCCTCTTTCACATTAATTCTTGGGCTGTCTAAAATACCATGCCAAGAAAAATCAAAAGAAAATCTTAGAATCAACATCGCCGTGTTGCCATGTTCTTCACGTCTTAGATGAATGCACAGCATATCAGACTGTCATGTTAAATTTATAGTGATCTTCAAAGAGCCAAGGCCTACAGCCCTGGCCTTAGACTGCTGCTATAAACAGTCATTTTATTTTATTGCTGGATCACTGTCTGGTGTTCAGAGGTCAAGGACTCAAATCCATTTTCATTTGTCACCTGCCCAACCTTAGCACCATAACAACCATATTTCCTCTCACAGCCATCATGTGGAGGATACATGCCTCATCCTGTCAGTGTGCAGAAGTTCCTGACAATCCCTCCCAAGTCTTCTCACCTGGCGTCCAACGGGAGCAGCATGCTGACGTCTCCCAACACTGGGGACAAGAGGCTTCCGGGTGTGAGTCAGCCCCCCGGCCGGCCAGCAGCATCAGGAGAAACTAACTGTGCCTTGCATGACTAGGTCTGCCTCCTACCCTGTCAAGATTCCAGAGCCCTGCCCCACCCCCGCACCGGTCTCTGCTTTCCAGAGGCCAACAGAATGATTAAGCAAGTCTGGGAATTTGAGAGTAGGCAGGTTTAACATAAAGGTGAAGTTACCTTCTCCAGTAAGCTACTGAGACATGTGTCACCGAAACCAAGGGACAAAGAGGACACTTGTCTTCCTTCTGTGGATCTGCATGATACCAAGCATTCCACAAAGGAATGCCCAAGTAGTATCATTCATTTTGTTTCTTTTCTTTTTTGGTTTTGTTTTGTTTTGTTTTGTTTTGTTTTGTTTTGTTTTGTTTTTTGAGACGGTTTCTCTGTATAGCCCTGGCTGTCCTGGAACTCACTTTGTAGACCAGGATGGCCTCGAACTCAAAAATCCGCCTGCCTCTGCCTCCCAAGTGCTGGGATTAAAGGCATGCGCCACCACCGTCCAACATTCATTCTGTTTCTTAATTTATAGGGACCCTTGGTTTCTTGTAACAAAGCAGTCAGCAGCAGCGGAACTCCAAATTCCTAGTGTTCTCAGTACTGGGGAGGAGATGCCAGGGCATGGATTCAGGTCTTAGTCACGCATGCTAGGCAAATGTTCTATCAGAGAGCTATTTCCTGAGCCCTGTAATTCTATGAACACACACTGAAATTTGATGCAAAAGTACAGGTACTTTATCAGATACACACACACACACACACACACACACACACATACACACACACATACACACACATACACATACACACATACACATACACACACACACACACACATACACACACACATACACACACACATACACACAAACATATACACACACATACACACACATATACACACACACATACACATATACACACATACACACACACACATACTTTTAAAACTCGAATAGAAGGAACGACAGGAAGCTCACTACTCAATCTAAAGAAAAGAGTTGAGGAAGAAATTGTCTCTCACAACAAGGAAAACTGTCCTTTTTGGAGAGCAGAAGGCTAGAGGCCTACAGAGAGCCTCCTGGACTCCTCTCAGGACTCAAGCCAGCAGACCCACACATTCCACATCAGGGGTGTGTGCACTAAAACTCGATAGGTAAGGCAGATACTTGGAACAGTCAAAATCCTCTTATCTACACACATAACTCCTCTCATTCACCTTACCTTCCATGCCCAAAGCACAGATGTAAGAAATTTTAGAAGGGGGAGATGGGAGGGCTTTGTGGACAAGATGAAATGGTCGTGATAGTGTTATGTTTAAGGAGATAGCCATGAACTTGTTAGCTTATATCTTGCTTTCCTTGCATGGTACTTTAAGATCGTATAGTCTTTATGTTTATGTCATGATTTGGGGGTAACTTGGATACATACCCCAATTCTGATATAGAGTTGGACTGTTTCTTGAAGTCTTTGATTTTCACACCCAAAATGAATGTAAATTGTTTTTGTGATAATTAAGATAACTTTCTATGAAGTGCCTGGTACAGTGCCTGACCAACGTTATATAAGAAACTTCGCTGTGCCAATGTGGGAAGATGGTGTAGAAGATTCATAGGGTCTCAGGCTATCCCATTCAAGCATAGGGACCAGGCTATGGCCACAGTGTCACTGTACCCCAAGCCTGTGCTCATCTGGGTACCCGTTTTAGGAGGTAAATAAACCAAGCCAATGCAGAAAAAACGAACACAGAAACTTCTGGAGGACATCAGTGCCTATGTTACAGTACAAACAATGACCAGAGGAGCTGTCAAGTTCAGGACTTAAAACTACACATCCAAGATGCTCTGTGAGGATGTCTAATCTCCTAGTGCCTGTCAGCCTTATAGGACATTAGTCTAGAAGTAACAGTATTTAGAACATTGATCTATCACTAAACTGGACTCATAAAGTAAGGGAAAGGTCGTTTTCTAGGACACACTGGCCCAGCAAGATGGAAATGGACCTCAGAGGCCTCACACCTGCCTTCCTCATCTGTTCAGTGGTTAGCTCACTTGACTCAAACATCACTTTCAGTTGCTGAGTCTGCGTGCTTTCCCAAAGCAGGGAGCACCCGGATTCTCTCACCCGAGCATCCTCCTCCAGCTTCCAATTTTACTTTAGTGAAGAAAAATTAGGAAGATACAAATGAGGAAATACAGGGAAGTAAAATTTACTACTTTTAATGCTGCTTGATCCATTCTCTAAGTATTAAACATCCCTTTTTGGCTGTTTTATGGCAAGCTGATTTATTTATTTATTTATTTATTTATTTATTTATTTATTTATCAGCTCTTCAGACAAATTCTGACTGTGCAGACAAGACCAGTCTATAACTCAAGATCTTCCTCCCTCAGACTCCTACCTAAGTAGTGGGATCACAAGTGTGCACCCCAAAAACTACGCCAACTTTTTTAAATTATAAGAGTCTTTCAAGGGCAAGAAAACTCTTCCCGAATGTCATTAATGACAGCTACCCGGCATTGCATCATAAAGATGTGGTATTATCATTAGCTGTATGTTATCTGGGGACCACTCTGCCACGTTTGGATACTGTCGTCTTTCTAAGTTTTGACGGTTATCAGACAGTGGGTAAATAACCCCTTGTAATCTGTCACCTCTAAATGTGATAAACTTGTCTCCTCTTTCCCCAAATGCTCGGCAAGAACATCCGTGACAGAACCATGTCTTTCTTGCTTGACACTAACCCGTCCATCAACATTCTGAGTTTGTCAAGTCAGAAGTCAAATTAGGGAAAAGTTGCCGAATCATCCTAGGTGCTGGTTTCATTCCCTGTTTCACTCTTTAAAGCACGTTTACTAACGGCTATCCACGAAGGATAGATGGCTCCGTGCGTAGGAGTATCTGCCTTGTTAGCCTGACCCAAGTTCAATCCTCAGAATCTGCCATAGGCCAGAACTGACCTCCAGCTACAAAACACCAGATACAAAAGTCTCTGGCAACAGGGTTCTCGTAATGAAAGCACAAGTCTGGGTTGGAACAGCGGCTCCTTTAGGTTTAGGGTTTGAGGCAATGAACAGTAGAGGGACCCTCACTTTACCACAGAAGCCGGGAGGGGGGGATCACAAAGGACAAGAAAGCGGGCTCCGGTGGCCAAGAGCATCAAGGGAAGATGGGAAACAGGGGGAGAGGTAGAAAGGATAGAAAGATCACTGTTTTTCAGTCTTCTCTCTTTGAAAAGTGTTATTTAAGGCTGAAAATATGACTAAAACTGTGTCAGATGTTCTCATTCTATGTGAGAGGTGGTAAGTATGTGAGGATTGAAAACCCGCCTTGATGACGACAATGAGCCACTGCTTTGTCAATAAGCTGTTGTCCCTGGATGAGGACGAATTACCCCTTGGAAACTGTGTTTGCAAAAGCAAGTGTGCGGAAAAATCCTGATGTGGACTGGTAGCAGTGTCACCTGCCAGAGGAGAAGGGAATAGTTTTTCCATTAATTATTTATTCATTTTACATCTGGATCCCAACACCCCTCCCCCAGTCTCTCCCTCACACAGCCCCTCCCCACACACCTCCCTCCCCTTTATGCCTAAGTGCCATTTCTCCTAAAGTGCAATTCGTCCTAGAGTGGTCCTTTCAACTTCAAGGTATATCGATGAGTGTGACAATGATTCAGCACTGCGAGTCCATTCTTCCTCCTTATGCCTGCCTCTATGGAGATTTGGCCACAACTATGAAGGAAGGAAACCATGTCCAGAAACTGTGGCCTCAATCAAAATGCCAAGCCTCTCGTCGGCCCCAAATCAAGAGTCGAGACCCCACAGATCAAGACAGGAGAAGGTCAGACTTTTTGCTTCAAAAGCTTCTATAACCCTCCCAGGGTCAAGAGAAGGGTTGGTGAAGAGGAACTAAGAAACAAAGGGGTACACACGATCCAAGATGGAGCAGAAGCAACCCTGGAGAACCAACCACAGGTCAGGCTGGCATAACACAGAGGCAAGTGCAGAGACGGAAGAAACAACACAACACAACACTACAACCCTTGGCCAGAATCCAGTTCCAATGTCTGTAACTCCACTCCGACTTGTTACCCAAGAAGAACCAGGTTCTGGGACAGGCAGGTTAAGAAGTGACCCAGGATGCCAATCTATGCCAATCTAGGGGCCACTTTACTGAAAACAATACCTGCATATCAATTTGAAACCAAAGAAGTTAAGATGGTGTTAAGGGTAGAGCTTTCACCCTTACCGACTACTGTTCATGCTCTGGAAGGTACTCTGTCTGCATGCTACAGAAGGAAAAGGGTAAATACCAACCCAGCTATAAACCCTTCAATCTACAATGCTGACCTGACCTGTCTGTGTGCTATGCAATACTGGTCCAACAGTTATGGGAGTAACCAACCACTACCTGATTGGATTTAAGACTCACCCCATGAGCTAGAACCCATGTCTGATACTGACCAGGAACCAGAGACTAGACAGACCATGCTAAAGATAATCATATCTAACGGCATTCTGCTATACTCATAGATCAATGACTTGCTTAGACATTAGAGAAGCTTCCTCCTGAAGTAGACGGGAACAAATACAGAGATCCACAACTGGAGAATGTGCAAAGAGTGAGAGACTTTAGAAAACACTCAGTCCTGAATGGAATTGTCTCCATAAAACTCCTCTCTTAGGGCTCAGTCAAGTAAGTATGGGGAAGAGGAGGCAGGAAGATTGTAAAAACCACTGAAGATAGACACCAAAGGAACAGTGCCTTCCAGACACAACAGGACTGACACACATGTGACTTCACAGAAACTGTGCAGCATCTACAGGGCCTACACTGGTCCAAACCTGATGGAGTCTGTCCAGTGCTGAGAGGGGAATAGTCCTGCATTTCAAATCTAGCACCACCAGACAGGGCTCTCTGGGCCTCCATTACTTCTAATCCACAAATGGTGCATGATGCCAATCTTGGTTGCTTTCTGTTGAAATGATGAACACTATGATCAAAAGCAATTTGGGGTGGAGAGAAAAGTACCTATTTGGCTTACAGGTTAGAGTCTATCATCTAGGAAAGCTAAGGCAGGGAGCACAAAAGCAGGCACTGAAGCAGAGGCCGGTGAAGAACATGGCTTACAGGCTTGCATCTCCTGGCTCACCCAGCTTGCTTGCTTCTACAGCTCAGGAATACCTGCCTGAGCCAGTGCAGCCTTCCCATATTAACCTTTAATTAAGACAATGTCCCAGTCTTTGCCTCAGGATCCTCGGGAGCCATCTTGGTTCCGGGACTCCACAGAAAGTAGTCTGCACAGGTGAGACTGTGGACTACAGAAGCTAACAGCTTATGGGACAGGCAAGAGCTGCAGAGCTTCTGAGGAAACGCCATTTTCAGGCTCCAGACATCCGGCCACCTTTCCGGCCAGAGGACAGGTGTCTGTCCGGCCCGGGAGACCTTTGCCTCAGGACCCGCGGGAGCCATCTTGGTTCTGAGACTCCGCAGAAAATAGTCTGAACAGGTGAGAGTGTGGACTACTGAAACTAACAGCTTCTGTGACAGGCCAAAGCAACACAGCTTCTAGGAAAGGTCCTGTTTTGGGCCTTCATCTTCGGCCAGGAGAAGGTCCAAATGCCAGATAACTGTGCACCTTCCCTGTAAGAGGAGAGCTTTCCTGCAGAGACTGCTCTGACCACTGAAACTCAGAGGAGAGATCTAGTCTCCTAGGTCTGCTGATAGAGGGTAACAGAATCACCAGAGGAAGAATCTCTAACCAGAGACAACTATAACAACTAACTCCAGAGATTACCAGATGGCGAAAGGTAAACGTAAGAATCTTACTAACAGAAACCAAGACTACTCACCATCATCAGAACCCAGCACTCCAACTTTGCCCAGTCCATGGCACCCCAACACACCCAAAAAGCTAGACCCAGATTTAAAAGCATATCTCATGATGATGGTAGAGGACATCAAGAAGAACTTTAATAACTCACTTAAAGAAATACAGGAGAACACTGCTAAACAAGTAGAAGACATTAAAAAGGAAGCACAAAAATCCCTTAAAGAATTGCATGAAAACACAACCAAACAGGTGAAGGAATTGAATAAAACCATCCAAGACCTAAAAAGAGAAGTAGACACAATAAAGAAAACCCAAAGTGAGGCAACGCTGGAGATAGAAACCCTAGGAAAGAAATCTGGAACCACAGATTTGAGCATCAGCAACAGAATACAAGAGATGGAAGAGAGAATCTCAGGTGCAGAAGATTCCATAGAGAACATCGGCACAACAATCAAAGAAAATGGAAAATGCAAAAAGATCCTAACTCAAAACATCCAGGAAATCCAGGACACAATGAGAAGACCAAACCTACAGATAATAGGAGTTGAAGAGAATGAAGATTTTCAACTCAAAGGACCGGCAAATATCTTCAACAAAATTATTGAAGAAAACTTCCCAAATCTAAAGAAAGAGATGCCTATGAACATACAAGAAGCCTACAGAACTCCAAATAGACTGGACCAGAAAAGAAATTCCTCCCGACACATAATAATCAGAACAACAAATGCACTAAATAAAGATAGAATACTAAAAGCAGTAAGGGAAAAAGGTCAAGTAACATATAAAGGCAAGCCTATCAGAATTACACCAGATTTTTCACCAGAGACTATGAAAGCCAGAAGAGCCTGGACAGATGTTATACAGACACTAAGAGAACACAAATTCCAGCCCAGGCTACTATACCCAGCCAAACTCTCAATTACCATAGATGGAGAAACCAAAGTATTCCACGACAAAACCAAATTCACACATTATCTTTCCACAAATCCAGCCCTTCAAAGGATAATAATAGAAAAAAACCAATACAAGGACGGAAACCACGCCCTAGAAAAAGCAAGAAGGTAATCCCTCAACAAACCTAAAAGAAGACAGCCACAAGAACAGAATGCCAACTTTAACAAAAAAAAAAAAAATAACAGGAAGCAACAATTACTTTTCCTTAATATCTCTTAATATCAATGGACTCAACTCCCCAATAAAACGACATAGACTAACTAACTGGCTACACAAACAAGACCCAACATTTTGCTGCTTACAGGAAACTCATCTCAGAGAAAAAGATAGACACTACCTCAGAATGAAAGGCTGGAAAACAATTTTCCAAGCAAATAGTATGAAAAAACAAGCTGGAGTAGCCATTCTAATATCTAATAAAATTGACTTCCAACCCAAAGTCATCAAAAAAGACAAGGAGGGGCACTTCATATTCATCAAAGGTAAAATCCTCCAAGAGGAACTATCAATTCTGAATTTCTATGCTCCAAATACAAGGGCAGCCACATTCATTAAAGAAACTTTAGTAAAGCTCAAAGCACACATTGCACCTCACACAATAATAGTGGGAGACTTCAACACACCACTTTCACTAATGGACAGATCGTGGAAACAAAAACTAAACAGGGACACAGTGAAACTAACAGAAGTTATGAAACAAATGGATCTGACAGATATCTACAGAACATTTTATCCTAAAACAAAAGGATATACCTTCTTCTCAGCACCTCATGGTACCTTCTCCAAAATTGACCACATAATTGGTCACAAAACAAGCCTCAACATATACAAAAACATTGAAATTGTTCCATGCATCCTATCAGATCACCATGGACTAAGGCTGATCTTCAATAACAAAATAAATAATAGAAAGCCAACATTCACGTGGAAACTGAACAACACTCTTCTCAATGATACCTTGGTCAAGGAAGGAATAAAGAAAGAAATTAAGGACTTTTTAGAGTTTAATGAGAATGAAGCCACAACATACCCAAACTTATGGAACACAATGAAAGCAATGGACATTGGTGAAAGTGGTGTGTTGAAGTCTCCCACTATTATTGTGTGAGGTGCAATGTGTGCTTTGAGCTTTACTAAAGTTTCTTTAATGAATGTGGCTGCCCTTGTATTTGGAGCATAGATATTCATAGATATTTCTAAGCGGAAAACTCATAGCTCTGAGTGCCTCCAAAAAGAAACTAGAGAGAGCACACATTAGCAGCTTGACAAAACACCTAAAAGCTCTAGAACAAAAGGAAGCAAATTCACCCAAGAGGAGTAGACAGCAGGAAATGATCAAACTCAGGGGCGAAATCAACCAAGTGGAAACAAGAAGAACTATTCAAAGAATCAACCAATCGAGGAGCTGGTTCTTTGAGAAAATCAACAAGATAGATAAACCCTTAGCCAGACTCACTAGAGGGCACAGGGAAAGCATCCTAATTAACAAAATCAGAAATGAAAAGGGAGACATAACAACAGACCCTGAAGAAATCCAAAACACCATCAGATCCTTCTACAAAAGGCTATACTCAACAAAACTGGAGAACCTGGATGAAATGGACAAGTTTCTAGACAGATACCAGGTACCAAAGTTAAATCAAGATCAGGTTAATGATCTAAACAGTCCTATATCCCCTAAAGAAATAGAAGCAGTCATTAATAGTCTCCCAACCAAAAAAAGCCCAGGACCAGATGGGTTTAGTGCAGAGTTCTATCAGACCTTCAAAGAAGATCTAATCCCAGTTCTTCACAAACTATTCCACAAAATAGAAACAGAAGGTACTCTACCCAACTCATTCTATGAAGCCACAATTACTCTGATACCTAAACCACAAAAAGACCCAACAAAGATAGAAAACTTCAGACCAATTTCCCTTATGAATATCGGTGCAAAAATCCTCAATAAAGTTCTCGCTAACCGAATCCAAGAACACATCAAAACAATCATCCATCCTGACCAAGTAGGTTTCATTCCAGGGATGCAGGGATGGTTCAATATACGGAAATCCATCAACGTAATCCAGTATATAAACAAACTCAAAGACAAAAACCACATGATCATCTTGTTAGATGCAGAAAAAGCATTTGACAAGATCCAACACCCATTCATGATAAAAGTTTTGGAAAGATCAGGAATTCAAGGCCCATACCTAAACATGATAAAAGCAATCTACAGCAAACCAGTAGCCAACATCAAAGTAAATGGAGAGAAGCTGGAAGCAATCCCACTAAAATCAGGGACTAGACAAGGCTGCCCACTTTCTCCCTACCTTTTCAACATAGTACTTGAAGTATTAGCCAGAGCAATTCGACAACAAAAGGAGATCAAGGGGATACAAATTGGAAAAGAGGAAGTCAAAATATCACTTTTTGCAGATGATATGATAGTATATATAAGTGACCCCAAAAATTCCACCAGAGAACTCCTAAACCTGATAAACAGCTTCGGTGAAGTAGCTGGATATAAAATAAACTCAAACAAGTCAATGGCCTTTCTCTACACAAAGAATAAACAGGCTGAGAAAGAAATTAGGGAAACAACACCCTTCTCAATAGTCACAAATAATATAAAATATCTCGGCGTGACTCTAACTAAGGAAGTGAAAGATCTGTATGATAAAAACTTCAAATCTCTGAAGAAAGAAATTAAAGAAGATCTCAGAAGATGGAAAGATCTCCCATGCTCATGGATTGGCAGGATCAACATTGTAAAAATGGCTATCTTGCCAAAAGCAATTTACAGATTCAATGCAATCCCCATCAAAATTCCAACTCAATTCTTCAACGAATTAGAAGGAGCAATTTGCAAATTCATCTGGAATAACAAAAAACCTAGGATAGCAAAAGTCTTCTCAAGGATAAAAGAACCTCTGGTGGAATCACCATGCCTGACCTAAAACTGCACTACAGAGCAATTGTGATAAAAACTGCATGGTACTGGTATAGTGACAGACAAGTAGACCAATGGAACAGAATTGAAGACCCAGAGATGAACCCACACACCTATGGTCACTTGATCTTCGACAAGGGAGCTAAAACCATCCAGTGGAAAAAAGACAGCATTTTCAACATATGGTGCTGGTACAACTGGGGGTTATCATATAGAAGAATGCGAATTGATCCATTTCTATCTCCTTGTACTAAGGTCAAATCTAAGTGGATTAAGGAACTCCACATAAAACCAGAGACATTGAAACTTATAGAGGAGAAAGTAGGGAAAAGCCTCGAAGATATGGGTACAGGGGAAAAATTCCTGAATAGAACAGCAATGGCTTGTGCTGTAAGATTGAGAATTGATAAATGGGACCTCATAAAATTGCAAAGCTTTTGCAAGGCAAAAGACACCGTCAATAAGACAAAAAGACCACCAACAGATTGGGAAAGGATCTTTACCTATCCCAAATCGGATAGGGGACTAATATCCAATATATATAAAGAACTCAAGAAGGTGGACTCCAGAAAATCAAATAACCCCATTAAAAAATGGGGCTCAGAGCTAAACAAAGAATTCTTACCTGAGAAATACTGAATGGCAGAGAAGCACCTGAAAAAATGTTCAACATCCTTAATCATCAGGGAAATGCAAATCAAAACAACCCTGAGATTCCACCTCACACCAGTCAGAATGGCTAAGATCAAAAATTCAGGTGACAGCAGATGCTGGTGAGGATGTGGAGAAAGAGGAACACTCCTCCATTGTTGGTAGGATTGCAAGCTGGTACAACCACTCTGGAAATCAGTCTGGCGGTTCCTCAGAAAATTGGACATGGTATTACCAGAGGATCCCGCAATACCTCTCCTGGGCATATATCCAGAAGATGTCCCAACCGGTAAGAAGGATACATGCTCCACTATGTTCATAGCAGCCTTATTTATAATAGCCAAAAGCTGGAAAGAACCCAGATTCCCCTCAACAGAGGAATGGAGTCAGAAAATGTGGTACATTTACACAATGGAGTACTACTCAGCTATTAAAAAGAATGAATTTATGAAATTCCTAGGCAAATGGATGGACCTGGAGGGCATCATCCTGAGTGAGGTAACCCAATCACAAAGGAACTCATACAATATGTACTCACTGATAAGTGGATATTAGCCCAGAAACTTAGGATACCCAAGATATAAGATACAATTTGCTAAACGCATGAAACTCAAGAAGAACGAAGACCAAAGTATGGACACTTTGCCCCTTCTTAGAATTAGGAACAAAACACCCATGGAAGGAGTTACAGAGACAAAATTTGAAGCTGTGAAGAAAGGATGGACCATCTAGTGATTGCCATATCCAGGGATCCATCCCATAATCAGCTTCCAAACGCTGACACCATTGCATACACTAGCAAGATTTTGCTGAAAGGACTCGGATATAGCTGTCTCTTGTGAGACTATGCTGGGGCCTAGCAAACACAGAAGTGGATGCTCACAGTCAGCTATTGGATGGATCACAGAGCCCCCAATGGAGGAGCTAGAGAAAGTACCCAAGGAGCTAAAGGGAACTGCAACCCTATAGGTGGAACAACAATATGAACTAACCAGTACCCCGGAGCTCTTGTCTTTAGCTGCATATGTATCAAAAGATGGCCTAGTCGGCCATCACTGGAAAGAGAGGCCCATTGGACTTGCAAACTTTATATGCCCCAGTACAGGGGAATGCCAGGGCCAAAAAGGGGGAGTGGGTGGGTGGGGGAATGGGGGGGATGGGTATGGGGGACTTTGGGATAGCATTGGAAATGTAAATGAGGAAAATACCTAATAAAAAAAAAAAAAAAAAAAAGAAAATGTCCCACAGATTTGCCTTCAAGCCAATCCGATGGAGGCATTTTCTCCATTGAAGTTCCTTCTTTGCAGATGTCTCTGGCTTCTGCCAAGATTACAAGAGGGAGGGAGGGAGGGAGGGAGGGAGGGAAGGAGGGAAGGAGGGAAGGAGGGAAGGAGGGAAGGAGGGAAGGAGGGAAGGAGGGAAGGAGGGAAGGAGGGAAGGAGGGAAGGAGGGAAGGAGGGAAGGAGGGAAGGAGGGAAGGAGGGAAGGAGGGAAGGAGGGAAGGAGGGAAGGAGGGAAGGAGGGAAGGAGGGAAGGAGGGAAGGAGGGAAGGAGGGAAGGAGGGAAGGAGGGAAGGAGGGAAGGAGGGAAGGAGGGAAGGAGGGAAAAAGGGAAAGGAAAAGATGAGAAAACCAGCACAATGCTATTACCTCTAGGGTTGTCTCAAAGATTGTATCTAAGCCTGCATACATGAAAGGTCCTGGTACAAAGTGTCTTATATCAGCTCTGTGGTCTCACTCTGTCCCTCCTGAAAGGGACACTAGGCCATTTTAAGACCATAAATCAACACCTGACCATGTCCGCCCCCCTAGATGATGAAGCTTCCTTCCAGTAAGCCCCAACACGTGACCCTGCTCCTTTGGGACCTCAAAGACTAGGTAATGGGAACTAAACAGCAAATCTAAGTACTGGTCTTCGTGTGTGTGTGTGTGTGTGTGGGGGGGGGGGTCTGTTAAGTCAAAACACCAGAAGCAAAGGCAGTCCCTTAGGGCTGCAGACACTGACAAGCCTGGGAACTCCCATAGGATGCATAGCAAATGTCCCCTTCTTAGGGCAAGAAGAAGACTGGTTGTCAACTTGCCAACTAGGGCACAGTTCACAGATCTTTGTCCAAGATGTTGTCCATGAATCTTCTCTCACGCCCTTGATTGAAAAGCAGTCTGAAGGATCTTTTCAAAGAAACACTCCAGGCCATTTTGGAAGGTTCAGGCTGAAGTCATCTATGGGTCTTCCCAAAGGCATGGCCTTGAAGGCTACTTCGAAGAACCAGAAGCTGAAGGTCTGGGGGCTGTCGAAAGCAAGCATTCAGAACAGTGCTACTCGTGTATGTGTGTGTGTGTGTGTGTGTGTGTGTGTGTGTGTGTGTGTGTGTAAAACGCTAGCCACACCTCCAGGAGGACCAGCTCCACCCACTCAAAAGACAATAGAGGAGAGGAGGCATCCCAATTCCTTCCATTTTGGGCAGTAGTAGCTAAGCACATATGGCCACCAGCACCCATAAAGAGCTTCCTTTTAGCTATCTGAAGAGAATTAAATTGACTCTTATCCTCCTTATGGGTAAAATAAGCATGAGAAAGGCTTGCTATAAATTCTACAGAAATCTGATCCTCTTGTATCAATTTCCACGGTTAAATGGGTTTCCTCTTATCACTGAAATAGTCTGCTTAAGCTTATAAAAATTGTGCAACACCTCTGAGGTATCTAAGTGCGGTCTCAGAGGCAGAGAAGACACATATTCTCAACCTTTGACAGGACGTTTACCAACTCCCTCCAAACTATAGCAAGCTTCTGCCCAGAGACACCAGGTCTTTGTTTTTACCACAATGTCTTATTTTCCAGGAGTTTATTTTCTACATCAATACACAATTGACTCTACAAACTACAGCTGGGAATAAAGGCCACCAGAAAGAATCAAAACAGTATAATTAAGACCACCTAAGAATTTAACCAGCCCATATTACTAAATATGGAGGTGATCAACCTTGCTTGCAGTATTGGGCCTGACTGTAGAGCGGCAGGCTCCAGAGTTTCTTGTATTTGTGTGGGAGGCAGACAATAGTTTTCTCCTTCTCAGCTCAATGTTGGAGATCAGACCACTGATTCTGAACACCCCGGCTGTAAACAAGTAACTGGCAACTCAAAATGTTAGCACAGCCTCCAAAGCAAGGATTAACCAAAGCTCTTTGGAAATTGTATCATAAGCTTTAATAAATTTCACTACTTTAGACCTTTAATTCTGTCTCAGGGGCTTAACCTAAGGAAATAAGTCTACAGAAGGGCTTTTATGCATGAACATATTCGTCAAGGTAAAAGGTATGTATATTCAACAAGGGGGATATGATTTTAAAAGTCAAGTATATAAAGGGTATTGTGCAGTAATTTAAAAGCATAGTTATAAAGAAAAATGTTCATAGCGTAATACTAAAACTAAATAATCCACTTATAAAGTTGAACAAGCATTATGAACACAGATCTTTATAAAGAAGTTTGCTCGAGGAAAAAGATTGAAAGACTCTTAAGTTAGAATGTTAACAAAAAGAAAATTTACACAGCACATGCACACATCTGTACAAGCACACATCTGTAACTCATTTTCCTTTCTTGACTTGTCTGTGGCTTTCCAAATATTCTTACAATGAGCAGATGTTACTTGCAAAGGGAGGTGTCTTCCTTAGGGTTTCTATTGCTTCGATGAAACACCATAATGCGAAGGCAAGCTGGGGAGGAAAGGATTTATTCAGCTTACACTTCTGAGATCCTTAGAGGAAGTCAGGATAGGAACTCAAGCAGGGCTGGAACCTGGAGGCAGGAGCTGATACAGAAGCCATGGAGAGGTGCTGCTCACTGGCTTGCTTCCCTTGGCTTCCTCCGCCTGCTTTCTTATAGAACTCAGGACACCAGGCCAGGGACTGCCACCCACCATGAGCTGGGTCCTCCCCCATCGATCACTAATTGAGAAAATACCTTACAGCTGGATTTCACGGAGGCATTTTCTCAACTGAAGCTCCTTCCTCTATGATGGCTCTCAACATTGTGTCAAGCTGACACACAAAATCATCCAGTACTGTAGAGTTTTTCCGGGTTTTTTTGTTTCGTTTTGTTTTTTTCTACCAAGTATCATCTAAGCAGCTAAGATAATTAAGCAATATGTTCTGAGAACATTAAAGACAATATGTCAATTCCTATGTACAAAGATAAGCCCAAGAAAAACACCAGTGGGAGGGTGATCTGCATCTATGGGTAGAGGTACATTCACTCAGCACAAAAGATGGAAAAGTTGACTTCTAACCATGTGGCGGGGGTAAAGTGAAAGGGCTCCTAGGTTTCTGCCATCTTCAATTTCACACACAAGTGATGCCTTCCTTATTCCAACACAGCTACAGAGCCACCCATTCTTCCCATAGCCAGGCTGCAGTCAACTGAGCTTCAGCTTCCAAACAATTCAAAGGCAGGCACTACCTTAAACTAAAAAGTTGGAAAACAATTTTCAAGCAAACGGTCCCAAGAAACAAGCTGAAGTAGCCATTCTAATATTGAATAAAATCAACTCTCAACCAAAAGATATCAAAAAAGATGAGGAGGGGGACTTCATACACATCAAAGGAAAAAGCTACCAAGATGAACTCTCAATTCTGAATATCTATGCTCCAAATACAAGGGCACCCACATTCATAAAAGAAACTTTACTAAAGCTCAAAGCACACATTGCACCTCACACAATAATAGTCGGAGACTTCAACACCTCATTCTCCTCAATGGACAGATCATGGAATCAGAAGCTAAACAGAGACACAGTGACACTAACAGAAGTTATGAACCATCTGGATCCAACAGATATTTATAGAAGATTTCATCCTAAAGCAAAAGAATATACCTTCTTCTCAGCACCTCATGGTACCTTCTCCAAAATTGTCCATATAATTGGTCACAAAACAGGCCTGAACAGATACCAGAAGATTGAAATAATCCATGCAGCCTATCAGATCACCACGGACGAAGGCTGGTCTTAAATACCAACAAAAACAACGGAAAGCACACATACCATGGAAGCTGAACAATGCTCTACTCAATGATAACTTGGTCAAGGAAGAAATAAAAAAAATTAAAGGCTTTTTAGAATTTAATGAAAAATGAAGGTACAACATACCAAAAACTTATGGGGCACAATGAAAGCAGTGCTAAGAGGAAAACTTCATAGCCTGAAAGCTCTAGAACAAAAAGAAGAAAATACACCCAAGAGGAGTAGAAGGCAGGAAATAATCAAACTCAGGGCTGAAATCAACCAAATAGAAACAAAAAGAACTATACAAAGAATCAACAAAACTAGGATCTGGTTCTTTAAGAAAATCAACAAGATAGATAAACCCTTAGCCAGACTAACAGAGGGCACAGAGACAATATCCAAATTAATAAAATCAGAAATGGAAAGGGAGAGATAACAATGAAATATATCTTAAAAAGTTATTCTGTCTGTTGAATATTAACAGTTGAAAATGTTAAAATTATGTTCTACAAACATGGAAATATTATTGATAATTTTTCTCACTGTGCTTGAAATTAGCATTTTCTTAATGTTTAACTTTAAAGTGTTTTTGCTATTTTGAAATTTTTAAAGTATACTTACTGATAAAATAATTTCTCTCCTAGAACCGCTGATAATCTTCTGTAAATAAACTGATTGTTAGACAATGTACACAGATATATAATGAATTTTAAATACTCTCTCAGTATGTCAGGTGGTATCATATAAGGGCTTTTGAATACATTTCTTAATGATTCATTTCTAGTATTTTATGCTCTTTTACTATGCTTAATTCCCAAGGAATATTTTGCATGTTTTCAAACAATTTAATATTCAAGATTAGATATAGAATTCTCAGCTATGGATAGTATTAAATATTCATTAATGATATTTTTAGGGTATGAAAGGCTATGAATATAAAAGTTGAACAAAAGAAAAAAAAGAAAAGTTGACAGAGAGTCCGGGCTACAGTAGTTAGGGAAAGCAGAGAAGAGAGACTCCAACCCAAGATAGACAGAAAACCCCTTGAAAAGGACCAGTGTGTATACTGCGAGGAGAGAGGCCACTGGGCTCAAGTGCCCTAGAAACAGAAGTCAGGAGCAGGAAGTCCCAGGCCTTGGGAAAAGTGCCCCCAAAAGGCAAAGGTCTTAGCCCTGGGTGAAGACAGTGATTAGAGGACAGGGTTTGGACTCACTCCCCGAACCCAGGCTAACTCTGTGAGTGGAGGGGAAACCCACTCAATTCTTGGCGGACACAGCTCAACGCTGGGTTCTTCAAGCCGATGGCCCTGTTTCCAAGAAAAGATCAC
Source organism: Mus musculus (assembly GCF_000001635.26). NCBI lineage: Eukaryota > Metazoa > Chordata > Mammalia > Rodentia > Muridae > Mus > Mus musculus. Next base: position 68,068,132 of record NC_000084.6, on the reverse strand, counting down.
GGGTCCAAAAAAGCCACCAAAACGCTTTCATGGACTACCCAAAGAACAGTGGACCTAGGGATGGGCCAGGTATCCCATTCATTTAGGGTTGCCCCAGACTGTCCCTACCCTCTGTTGCGGTGAGACATACTCTCCAAAATGGGGGCCCAGATACACTTCCTGCCCAACAGGCCATAACTAACCTGCTGAAAGCCCAGGCAGGCTACCTGGTTTACAGACAGGAGCAGTTTTCTCCATAAAGATTAGGGACGAGCAGGTGTTCCTGTGGGGGATGGCACAAATGTCATCTGGGCACAACCTCTACCCAGTGGCATGTCAATGCAGCAAGAGGAGCTAATAGCCCTCACCAAGGCCTTGGAACTTGGAGCCAGCAAGAAAATTAACATCCACACAGATAGCAGGTATGCCTTTGCCATAGCCCGCGTCCACAGGACTATATGCCAAGAGAGAGGACTGCTCACATCAGAGGAAACAAACAAGAAATCTTGGACCTCTTGGATGCCCTAATGAAGTCAGCAACTGTGAGTATTATTCACTGCCCAGTACATCAGAGGAGAAGAAACTCAGTGGTCTGGCACAATGACCAGGCAGAATCAAGTGGCTTGAGAAGTGGCTATGCAGGAACCTATCCCGCTTATGGGCCTGCAAAAACACACCTGCTGGAAAATGGGACTGGACTAAGGGATGGCTTCGCTTAAAATATATAGAAGAAGAAAGGACTCCGATTGCTAGCCACCCTACCAACTATTACCAAGAGAAAAAAGGACAATGGTGCACACAAGATGAGAGAACTATACTTTCCAGAAAGCAAGCAAAAGACTTACTAGGCCAAATGCACAGATGGACTGACTCATTTAGGGGATAAAAAGCTTGTCCAACAGTTAAGGGACCTAAAGTATATATAATAGACCTCAGATTCTGGGCCAGGAACATAGTAGAACAGTGTAAGGAATGCCAGCAAGTGAATGCTTCTGCAGCCAATAGTAAACAGGGCAAAAGACCTAGGGGAGAACAGCCCAGAGTATATTGGTAGGTCGATTTTACAGAAGTTAAGCCAGAAAAATATGTTTACAAATACCTTCTCGTGTTTGTGGATACTTTCTCTGGATGGGTTGAGGCTTTCCCCACCAAGCAGAAAACAGCTACCACGGTAGCTAAGAAGACATTTTCCAGAGGTTCAGAGTGCCCAAGGTAATTAGATTGGACATTGTTCCTGCTTTTGTCTCTAAGGTAAGTCACAGATTGGCAGAGATATTGGGGACTAATTGGAAGCCACACTGTGTGTACTGTCCCCAGAGCTCACGGCAGGTAGAAAAAATAAACAGAACCCTACAAGACCAAAAAAAAAAAAAAAAAAAGTCACTGAAAGCTGCCAAGATGACTCAGTAAGCAAAGGCAGTTTGCCACCAAGGCTAATGACCTGTGTTCCATCCCCAGGTCTCGTGTGATTGTTCTTGAAGCAGGCCAACACAACTAGGAAGCGATAAAAGGATAAAGAAATAGAGTTCCTGAGAAAAGGGTGAGATAAGAGAATGAGAGTGAGGGAGGAGCTGCCTGAGAATGGACGGAACAAGGCTGTGGTGGGTGGAGGGAGCTACCGGGAGCAGACGCAGCTAGAAATTACAGTAGCCGCCATTACTGACGTGGGCCTTCATGTCTGAAGAGCCCTGTGTTACCTATCTGGGATTCTCTAGGTCGAATGTGTGGGGTTCTGCTTATTGCTTCACACAGAACCCCAGGTTGGTCTGACTTCCTTTGTCCTTGGGATGGAGGAGTGGGGAGGGCTGGATGTGCCTAAGTGGAGACCACAAGGAACCAGTAGTGGTCTGTGTAGGCTGGCAAGGCAGGTATCGAAGCAGCCTCAGGAGTCAGGAAGGAAACAGCAGCTATAGGAACTGTTCACAGCCTTGGAAGCAGAGACAACCTCTGGGCCAGCCCGGGGACTAGGCTGGGGTGATGAACCCATGCTCTTCCTCTTGTCCCAGTTCCTCTCCCCTTTCCATCCTTGTCCCCTCTTCTTCTCAGAACGGCTCTTTGGACGCTCTTGACACATATCTCTACATACCTCCCGTCCTTAGTTGCCTTCTGGGTATCAAGGAAGCTAGGTGACAAACAAGTCGCTACCCACCACAGGAAGTGAAATGACATCCACAAATAAGCAGGTTTTGAAATCAAAACAACCGAAGATGCCTGGCCTACACAGTAATTAGAAGGCCAGGTGGGATTGCTGCCGAAGCTGATGAAGATAGTGCTAAGGGGCCTACCCTTGTTCTTTGTCTTCTGAGTGAATGCTTAAATCTCATTTTGGTCACGATCATTTGGTGATAACCTTCCCCCATCACTGCTCCAGACAAAAGAGCTTTTAGTTCAGGCTCCGCAGGTTACATCCAAGGATTCTGAGGCCTTTGGAATTAACCCATGTTCCCACAGTGAGAATGGGGCTGAGCCTGGCCACCTAACTCTACAACAGAACTCTGTGGACTCCACATCTCCTGCCAGTGTTCTTAGCCTTCCTCAGAGCAGAACAGCGGGGCGATTCATTCACAGAGAGACAGAAAGGAACTGAAGGTCTTGTTAAGGGGTTAAGATCAGCCAGGAAAGAGTCCCCGTGGCTCTCAATGCCGAGCCTTGACCCCTTTTTCCAGGCACCTCAACAACCAACCTACTCTTTGAAAAGTTTAAGACTCACAGGGACAGCGACAGTCACACTCCAACTATTTCTCTCATCGTTCCTTCAAAGTAAAACACACAAAGGAAAGGGTTCTTTCTTCATAAAAATACTTTTCACCATCCTAGAAGGTTATTTTTACATAAAAACATTTTCCCTATATTCTATATTATTCCAAATAAACAAGGATCCACCATAAGCCCAGAAGAGGAAGTCATTTCCCGCTGGATGCTAAGTGAATCAGAAAAGAGCCAGAATTCAGCATCCAAGGTTACTGCATCATCTCAGGCCATGGTTCCAGCACTAGCCCAGTACAGTGGTTCCTTGTAAAATGTGCAAACAGACAGCCAGCAGGGAAAATCGACAGTAAATGCTCATGTCCTGCTTGCTCATTTACAAGTGGGTAATCCTAAGTGCAAAGTTCTCTCAGCCACCATGGCCCCACCACGGCATTCAAGTTGAGGATGGAAAGGAGAGATGGAAAGTGAACGGTTACTGGTCAGCAATCCATTTCCCCTTGGAGAGCTTTCCTATCCCTTTTTTAAAAAAATTACTAAGGCATTGTTCTGTTAATGATACAGCCCTATTTAGAGAAGGTGGCATATACAATTATTTCCTCAAAATCTGTCACCATGGCAGCCTGAGCCCTTAGCTCCCAACAGCATTCAGATTATAAGTTTGAACACCCCTCCATGCTGTATACGATTGTTTGCTATCTTGTTACCCACGACCTAACAGTGACATCAAAGCCTCCCAATTAAGTGGACAGTGCTCTCACCTGTGAACGCATTTGTGGCCTGAAAACCAGCTTCCGGCATACTGCTCCCCAGACAAGCCTGTGTTTCAATTCTTCAGCTGTCCTGTTGTGAAGAAACTGCCTGGGCGAGGCCTCAGGTCACTTCCATCTTAGCCTGTCCAAGTCCATCACTCTGCTGGTCCGGCTTTTGGGAGCATCTGATGCCCACTGGCTGTCCTCCCACACCCTGTGAGCAGGCACTACCCGGATGTCACACAGTCCGACAGCATGTGGGGACACACAGTCACATCAACCATCCAGCCAGAGAGTTGAAGCCATGGTGAGGTCAGGAACGGAGAAGCTGTCCTGCCGAAACCCGCTCTCCCACCTCAAAACGAAGGGCGCCTCAGCCTTGCAGCGGCCGGCATCTTCCACACAGGGAGCAGGCTCAGCCTCACCAAGGGCTCTCAGTCTGCTCAGATCTGCTGGTCTCTGCTCTGCTTCTGTTCTTGCTGAAATTAAAAAGAAATAAGTCACTTTCTTAAGGACCTTGGGAACCATGAAGATAAATAGACTAGCTGGGGGTGGTGGTACATACTTGTCATCTGAGCTCCGGGAAGGCTGAGGCAGGGCAGGCATAGAAGCCAGACTCAGCCACATATCGAGATCTTGTTTTACAAAAACAACACAGCAGCAGATTAACAGGCCTACAGAAACTAAGAAACGAAAACCAACTCAGGCCTGACTATGACCTTTCTGTGAACACTGAGATAAGGGGTGAGGGGGAACCCCACTCACAACCCTCAAATGCTTTATCCATTTTCCGAGCCACTCTAATAACAGATATAAGACCACAATCTCCAAGTGTCTTTCCTTGGGCTACTTAGAACTCACGCTCTTATGGAATTAATTTCCCAAAGTTGGATCCCAAGATCTTAGAAGGCCGCCTTTAATTCATGTCAGCTGCCATCAGCCCTATAAGAACGTACAGTGAAGCTCTGGAAGAAGCAATTTTTAAAAGTGACTCTGACACTATGATCTGGTGGAGCTTTAACCAAGGGATAAAAGACGACTCAGCAGATGTCAAAACACATGGCACATCCCACCAACAGGATGAGGGCAAATCCAAACAACTACCTAAACAGAGGCAGAAAAAGCATTTGATAAACTTAAGTGTCTCCTCATGGCATTAGGTACAGAAGGAACACACCAGCATAAACAGACAATATAAGACTGATATAAAGCCAATGCCATACCAATGGGAAAGGAGGAAACATTTTTATCTAAGACTAGGAACAAGACGAGCACCTCCGCCAACACTGCTCCCACTCAACATGGCATCAGAGGTTCTAGCTGGAGGGAAAAAGGCGAGAGAAAAATGCCAAAGTGTCTAATTTACAAATGAAGTCAAACATCCTTGCTTGCCAATACCTGGTGTTTTGTTTTGTTTTTGTATGTGTGTGTGTGTGTGTGTGTGTATGTATATATGCGTATATATGTGTATATATGTGTATATATATATATATAACATATAACAAGTACACTGTCACTCTTCAGACACACCAGAAGAGGGCATCAGATCCCATTACAGATGGTTGTGAGCCAACCTGTAGTTGCTAGGATTTGAACTCAGGACCTTCGGAAGAGCCGTCAGTGCTCTTAACTGCTAAGCCATCTTGCCAGCCCGAGAAAACTATTTTTTTAAGGTTTTATTTATTTATTATTTATATGAGTACACTGTAGCTGTCTTCAGACACACCAGAAGAGGGCATCAGATCCCATTACAGATGGTTGTGAGCCATCATGTGGTTGCTGGGATTTGAACTCAGGACCTCTGGAAGAGCAGTCAGTGCTCTTACCCGCTGAGCCTTCTCTCCAGCCCCCCTGGGTTTTTATCAGCAGGAAAACACAGATACTCTACTAAAGATCGCTAGAACTGATAAAGTTGGTAAAGCTGAGAGCGAAATGATCCTTATTTCTTATAAAAATAAGGACAACTTTTAAACATCAAAGTAAAATCACTGGGAAAGAAATAAAAATATTCCAACTCACAAGAAACAAGACTACAAGAAACAGAAGGGGGAGGAAGAATGAGAGGAAGGAAGAAAGGGAAGGGAAGGGAAAGAAGGGAAAGGAAAAGGAAAAGGAAAGGGAAAGGAAAGAAAACTAGTATTGGGGGCAGAAAGCAGGAAGGGCCAGTTTATGTTTGGACAAGGTGAAGCTGATGT